>NW_010972621.1:339250-339562 GCF_000737465.1 Haliaeetus leucocephalus
GGAGGATTAGCGGGGTCAGGGGCTCTATGTGCTGAGGACCCCCAGTAAGAAAGAGCCCTTGATAACTTTAAAAGTGGGTCCTCAGCGCCAGGAGGTGACCTTTCTTGTAGATACCGGAGCCAAAAGGTCTACTGTACAATCATTACCTCCGGGATGTAAAATATCTGGGGATAAAGTTAATGTAATTGGAGCAAAAGGGGAACCTTTTAGGGTCCCCGTTATAAAAGATGTGGCGGTGGAATCAAGTTGCAGATACGGAATCGGAACGCTGTTGTTAGTACCTGAAGCAGAATATAACCTATTAGGTAGGGA
>NW_010972621.1:347149-369506 GCF_000737465.1 Haliaeetus leucocephalus
ATGTTGGAGCTGTAATAATACTGCTCTACTAATCTGAAGTAAATAATTCTATATGATGAAAAGGTGGCAGATAAAAGCCATGCCAAACCTCTTCTCACATAAAATTAACTCTGAATATTCACCACCTGTCAGTCAGGAACACCATGCTTTAAAAATAGAGGTGGGAATAAAAGAGAACAGATGATTTCCACCCACCAACCCGCACACACTTTTAGAATATTATATAAATTCAAAGCAGAGTTACCTATGACTAAAACTGGCCTTTACTACTTCCAAATATCAGACCATAATGTTTGAAGTTAGGAACAACTCATTAGAGACAACCAAAGACTGTTTAATTAGGTAATTGTCCAGCATTACAGAAGAACTCTAGAGTAAAAGTTCACCTCAGACTCAGCCACAAAGCAGCAATAAAACTATGGCAAGAACAGTAGATAACTGAAAATTAAAGGACAGTAATAGATACAAAGAACGGATTTACGTATTTTATTTCACCATTTTTCCTGTTTTGAGGTTGAGTTTTACATCCTCATTGATATTGCAAGCACTCCAAGAAGCTAAAGTTAGAACTTGCTGAGAACTAACACCTGAAGTCAGACAAATTACACATATATAGCCACAGATGACTCTTTCCTTTTACAGGAATACGGCATGCTGAACTATATATTAGAAGTTAGACATTTAAAAACATAAAATGAAATCATACAATTCTTATGCTTACTACCAGCAGGTTATAACAGTAAAGATTTTTAACCAGGTTAAGAGAAAGGTTTATGCAGCAGCATTGTGCATCCTTTTCTCAACACACTCCAAGTTCGTGAAAGGCTGCAGCCTGGCCTCCTGCTCAACCCCTTCTGTCGGTTCAGCCCTGTGAATACTAAGTCCTGCCTCTCGCACAGGCAGTGGTGAGGGGACTGTCCCAGGAGATCTGCTACACTGGTGGGGACTTTTTGGGGAAAGGGAAATGAAGGTACCAAGCAGGTAGATGAGCAATTAAAATGAGAAAGGTGTGGTGGTAGGTAAGGGTAGATGCAAACTCAGAGAAAGCCAGGGCGCACTATTCTGCTGTTCACAGCTATAATTTTAGCTTAAAAGTTTTGGATGCACACTAACAGAAAACAAGAGGCATTCACAAAACAGGGACATGAAAGCTGGCGAACAAGCTGCATGCAAGCTTTTCCAAAGATCTTCTACAAAATGTTCAACAGTTTTTAAGTTTTCTGTTGAGCAGCATTGCTGCTCAGTTCAGCTCATCATTTTTTTCCTCAAGAAGAAGGTATTCTGCCTAGAAAGTAGTAATCTAATACCATAATTTTTTTGTTTGTTTTGCTTCAATTACAGCTAGCTTTAACATAATGCTGAGGAAAGTGTCAAAGTCTGACAAGTGTCAGAAAGAAAGGTAGCATTCCTTTACCTGGACATTTACTTGTACTATTTTGCAGGTCTAATCTGTTTAAATTTTAAATAAAATTAATTGTGAGAGGAAAAACATTTAAGTTCTTTTTTTCTTCATCACTTACAGGTTTATTTCAGTTTGTAATCAGAATGTCTTCAGTTGCATTAATTCTTAGTCTCCTACATAAAAATCGGTTTACCCTGATAAGCAAGACATTTTTAGACATGGTGGAAATGCCTGGCATTATGGCCAGAACATGAATTCCTAGGTAAACTGGGACACAGGGAACAGACAGGCACTTCTGGTCATAAGTCCTAGAGAAGAAGCACTGATATCCACCATATTTCTGGGCTTGTGAAGAGATGACAGTGACAAACTTTACCAAGATTAAGACCAACTGAGTGCCTTTAAAAAAAACAAAAGAAAAGAAAACAAAAACAAACCCCAAACCATAATCACAACCCATGAAAGGGTATCAGAGCTACTGCAGCCCATGGACTCTTTACTCTGATACATAAAAAAACCCAACAAAGCATCACAAACATTTCTTATTCACAGAAGAGATGCCTTTTTTTTTGCGCAAGTTTTTCAGTTAGCCAAAAAAGGAAACATGTAAGATTGACAGTCCACTATTCAAACTAACCAGTACGTGGAAGGAGATTCAAGCTCTCTGCACAAATGTCGACAAGCCAAGTTTCAGAAAGGCTCACAGTTCCTTTATGCCAGATTCTCCAAGGCAATCCTCATATTGAATACTGAACACTCTTAAAAATACAG
Organism: Haliaeetus leucocephalus; assembly: GCF_000737465.1. NCBI lineage: Eukaryota > Metazoa > Chordata > Aves > Accipitriformes > Accipitridae > Haliaeetus > Haliaeetus leucocephalus. The sequence continues at coordinate 349,323 of NW_010972621.1, forward strand.
CCTACAGAGACCAAATCAGCAGAGATATGATTTGTCCGTGAGTGCAAGTCTAATCCCATAAACTCAGTAGGATTACTCATGAGAAAGTTCACTCGTGCATATGCACTGGAAACCTGGTCATGAACCAGGCTGTATAATGATCACCAAATGGTATGCACACAGGTATGTTTGCAGGAATATTGGAATGATTTTTATTTGTAGTATAACAGATACTATATTTTCTGGTTTGTACTTCAATAATAAAGTTCCCATACAGAAAAACTGTTTTGGCACTAGTTCGATTAAAACCTAAGAAAACTACTTTGCTATCAAAAAATTGTATAAAACTGTTATTCTTAATTAATTTTAATGAGTTAATTAAGAATACATTTTAATATTTCATTTTAATGCAGTGGCATGAAACAACTACAAACTAGAGGTAAAACTGTCCTTCCAGAATCAGATTTGTGAAGAAACTAATTTACACGTTTGTATTTTGTCTAGTTCAACTACAGAACCTTCAAATTAGTTCAGTGAACTTTATGAACCTGTAATAAAAATAAAGCTTTAGACTAGTAAAGGGAAATACTTTTTAATTAACATATTAATGCTTATTAAGGGCACACTACTGAACCTTTTGATAATGAAAAAACAGTTGATTGAAAGGCTTCTTGCATATTGCAGTGCTTATTAGAAGTCTTACCAAATGCATCACAGGCTCACCTACCTCCACATAACAATTTTTCAAAGTAGTATATTAGCTCCTCCTAGCATTATATCATCTGCTTTGTTGGCAAGAAGTCCCAAATCCCCCACTCCCAGTTCCCCACTCCACAGGACTGATTTTTCTGACAGAGGGTGAAAGCTGTGGGGCGGTGGGGGGTATGGGTCGAGAAGAGAAGAAATAAGAGTCACTCATAAGCTGTACAGAATTATCAGTAGAAAAGCTTTAAAAAAAAAAAAAAAAGAACAGGATTTTGAACAGAATCTTTTTTAGCTTGTAGCATTTTTTACATGTCTACTACTCTGTAATTAGACTATTTTTTTTAACATTTTGTTCCTCTTGGGACAAGAACATGCATGTTTGCAGGAAAAGAAAAAATAAAAATCAGTATAGAATTTTCCGAAATGCTCAATTAAAAAAATAATGTAAAGACTACTACATATTGAGCTAATTACAGCTTTTTTTTCTTCACCTACCTCCTAAGTGCTAAGCAAAACATTATACAGATTTTTAGCATAATTTACTTCTAGTTTCAGACATGCATTTTTACTCAGAAGTAAATTATTCAATCCGAGTCCCAAAAACTGAATCCCAAAAGATTTCAGAGATGCAGTAGTTGAAATTAATCAGCTAGAAAAGAGATCTGAGAGCAAAGTAAAAAAATGTCAAAGATTAATTTTTTAGGTCAACATTAAAAATTGTTCAGACAAATATTTCATTGTCACATTGTAAGTTGTCCTTAGTAACTGATAAAATAGAAAGAAACCAGACTTTTAAATGTATTTTGGTGTGAAATGTGACAAGAATTTTGTACAACAAAATTTGCTCAATTTGTGATAATGGAGAAGCAGGTCAGCTATCAGCAGACTTAAGCACACTATCAGAAAGTTCAGTACCTACATCAGCTGTTGAGAACAGTTAAAGTTTTTAACGCTATTACTATCTCAAGTGAAGAAACACTTGTTTTTCCAATGGATTACATTAATTGACAGTTCAAAATAAGGCAAGTTATTTCACTGACTAATAAGACAAATTGGTGTAAAATAAAAATAAGATAGTAATTATAATAAAGTGTTTTCAAAAAAACAACCGCACCAGCTAGCCCATAGAAACTGCATAGCCAAACAACTGTCATAGAAAGGGGAGAAAGACTTTAGTATTACACATTAATTCTGCTTCTGATACTATAAGGCCTGTACAGAGGCATACAGCTTGGCAGGGAACATACAACATACTCCAAACTCACCTTGGAGTACAGTGCTTACCTGCCCTTACCTTTTCAAATTAAATTTGCAATTTCCACAGTTACAAACATACCATAAATCTGTGTTTTTACCTGAACTGCCTTCTGGCAATACTGGCTTGAAATCAAGGTACTAAAGAACATGGTGTAATGAGGTGAAGATCAAACTTCAAGTCAAAGATGGAAGCCAGGTGACCAAATAACAAAAAAAGACAGTAATTCTGTATTAAACAATGTAATTGGCATGGCCTCTTTCAGCTGGAATCAAGACATTTTAAGCATAAGAAACAAGGGCATAACTCAGAGCGCAACCTCCACACCAGCAAGAAGAGAGATTTGTCTTTTCCCCAGGTTCAAATCACATCCTATATTTACCTTCCCTCTTTTTATTCAGAGAGTCCTTTCTGGCTCTTCCGCAAGATAGGACTGCAGGTCTGATGATGTGCAGCTCTTTTCCAAATACAGCTGTTTGCTCTCATCAAAGATGACAGCCTCAGTGACTCAAATGTTTTTACTTCATATTTCCATCTTCCCTTATACTCCAGAAGTGGGCTTCTATCTTTCAATTCAGCCTTTAGCAATGGGAAGGGATAACATAAATACTTCCGTTATTCAAAGCACTTTGGGTAGCATCTGTAAAGCTGTTACATTTTACACATTGCATCATAAGCAGAATTATCTTTCCGAGTTTTTAACTAAACCCATAAAACCATACTGTCGCAAAAACCCAGATGACAGACCTGGCTTTTAGACTGCCTTTCAAGTCACCTTTTTAGCAAACTTTTTTGTAACATTAGAGACATCTGTCTTTGTACGAAGACATAATCTGGTACGGCAATCCATAAAAGTGCCAGTGCACGTTAGCAACACAACCTGTTCAAGAGGGTTACGCTCACAGTGCTGTGACGATTGAGGTTTGCATTCTTCTGCCTTCTGTCTAGAGGATTCACCAATGCCAAGGCAAACTTAAATTTGGATGTTTTAAGCTAAGAAAAAGAAAGTTGGAGTAGGAATTCCTGTGTGACAACAAAATACAAATATGTGCCAGAGATACTAGAGGGGAAGTTGGAAAGGGGGACATGGGAAATTTCACCATTGAAACTCCATGGTCTAAACTGCACTTTGTAGCCAATGATTAGGGCATTGCAAACTGTTTGTGAACTAAAAGTAAGAGTATTGATTTTAGATATACACGTTCTTCTGAAAATCAGGCTTGAGAACTCTGTCAATTTTCTGTACTTGAAGCTGGATTACTGTAACAGGTACTCATGCCAGCCCAGTAAGCACTCCCAGTTTCCTTTGGTAACTCATTTTTACAATCATCTTTGTATAAGTATGTAATAGTTTATTTATAGTCACATTGTTTGTGAGGAATACAGAATTATTGCAGAAGACTGGTTTTCCACAGTCAATAAATGTCATTTCTACGTAAAGCCTTCAAGGGAGAAATGGTGTCTTACATCACCAGCAAAGACCCCACATCTACCACTTGATATAAGAATTAACCACAGCACTTTATTAGATCTTTATATAACACATTAATGCTGTTTTTTCAGATCATACTTGAAAGCTGAGCCAATGCAAACACTTTGTAACAGGTTGGCATCTCATCAGAAAATTTGATAGACCTTTTTTGTGCACTTGTATAACAGAGAAGTTTAGGAGATGTTTATGTATGATGTCTATATGATGAAATAAAACTATTCATTAGCAAGATAATACTGAAAAGAATGGGAAAAAATGGTCATTACCTTGTAAAGAACCTCCTAACTTTCTCCTGTATTATGCCTCTTCCTTCCTACATTCAGTCTAAGTTATTGCCATGCCTGTCTCTGAGCCCAGGGACAGCCAAGAGCATCTCCTTTAAGGAGTCATGTGCAGACACCAGAGAGCCACAGACACTAAAGGTAGGCAGATAGAATCATAGAATCATTTAGGTTGGAAGAGACCCTTAAGATCATCGAGTCCAACTGTTAACCTAACACTGCCAAGTCCACCACTAAGCTGTGTCCCTAAGCACCATGTCTACACATCTTTTAAACACCTCCAGGGATGGTGACTCCACCACTTCCCTGGGCAGCCTGTTCCAATGCCTGACAACCCTTTCAGTGAAGAAATTTTTCCTAATATCCAATCTAAACCTCACCTGGTACAACTTGAGGCCATTTCCTCTGTCCTATGGCTTGTTCCTTGGGAGAAGAGACTGACACCCACTTCACTACAACCTCCTTTCAGTTAGTTGTAGAGAGTGATAAGGTCTTCCCTCAGCCTCCTTTTCTCCAGGCTAAACAACCCCAGCTCCCTCAGTCGCTCCTCATAGCACTTGTTTTCTAGACCCTTCACCAGCTTTGCTGCCCTTCTCTGGACATGCTCCAGCACCTCAATGTCTTGCTCTGCAAGCACCACGAGACAAACTGCGTCAGGCTGCCAGAAGCCTGAGCTGCACCGTTGCACTGTATTTGCATGAGATTTCAATCGTAGGCATAGGCTTTATTTATTAGTGCTGTAACTGTACAAAATACATCAATAAAATCTCACAATATGTCACATAGCTATAGTTTCCTACAAGCAACCTGCTGAAGTACAACAAAATATCTGGACCAAGTGGAAAGAAGCAATTTTGAAGCAGCAGGCACCAGTGTCACTATCATACCTGGAACCAGATGCCTCACAGCGGCCACAGACTGCTTTGTTCTTTACTCAGGCTCCATGCTCCTTTTAAAGGCAGTTAAATAAGGAGACAGCTGCAAACACAGAGCTTAACTTCTACAGAAGTGAAGGAGCTGGGCAGTGCAGAGGAAGAGCATGTAGGCAGAACAAAGGTGGCACAGCAAAAATCCCTAACGCTGTTAAATTGCATGTACTCTTCACGTGCTTTTAACATAACTGCTAGATGGAAAGTGATCTTCATTTCCTTGCCACATACCCACCACATGGCAGAACTTTCCAGAATTCATGTGTAGCAGCTGAGTCATCTCAAATTTGTTTTCAAACAGTTTTAACAGATTTTAATACTTTCGAAGAAATTGCCATTAGGATTGAAAGAGGAAGACAGAAACACAGGATACTGCAAGCATTCTCTAATAAGAACAGGTAGAATTGGTTCTAACATAGTTTCTTGCTTTCCCCACATGTTTGAATTTTCCTATTCATCCCTTTCTCAAAATAGGCAATTCTATTTAATCTCTAATTACTTATCCAGTACTTTCATAGGTATTTTGTATCAGATGTATAACATGACAGAACAGCTGCATCGCTTATCAGTCTTGGCACTGTACTTTGCCTAAAGAGAATCAAATCAGATTCTGCATTATGCTGCGAAGAAAAAGATTTTCTATATTCTTACATTATTTAGCAGTCAGAGAGGCCCGAAATAATTTGATGATCATTGTGAAGCCAAAAAACCAAAACACACAGCTGTGTTAATATAAGCTATATTTAGCACTGCACAAATAAAAGCCACAAAACTGGCAGTACCAAACAGAAAGCCTGACAGCTTTCCAGGGGGCTTCAGCAGCTACTGCTGACGTGCTGCAGACAACAGATTTACACTGAAGTGTATTTGCACCATGTGCTTTCTTATCATCCAGTTTCAGAAAGTTAAGCAAAAAGACATCAACTACAACTGCCTTTCCAAGACACTGCTCTGAAAATAGATGCAGTGTGTATCTGAAGTTTGCTTTCCTGTGAAGCATTTGCTGGTTCTAAAGACAGAAAACAAAGTAGTCATAAAAATCCATTATCAAACGTAATGGGAAACCAGGTATTCAGTAGCAGCCCTACCTCCAGGTTTGTCAGTCAATGTTGTACAAACTAAGAGTGAGCAAATAAATAATAATGCCTATAAAATTAATTGACAAATTAAAATCTGACAACTTTCTTTTGAAAAAAAGTAGATTTATAAAGCAAATCTACCAGTTATTCATAAAAGTTTATGTATTTACACAAGCGATACAAAGACTACTTTTTAAAATATATTCAGAAAAGGTCAAGTTGTTTTCTCATTCTGAACAGTCTTACCAAAACAAACATTTTCAAAACTGCTTCACTGATAGCTATAACTATTCCCACTAAAAGTCAGCAATCACAGATTTTTTTTCCCATAACACTTCACCCATAATAAATCAAATGCTTGTTTGTGTATGGAGCCTCTGAGACAACAGAAGTATCTTCATCCTTATAGCAGCTAGCTGAATTCACTGAAGAGTTTTTTTGGTTGTATTCTGTTTGTTTTTAAGTAGCAGTTTGTTCAAACTTAGGCAAGTTCCTTCCCAGTTGTGCACAGAGCTCTTGGCCTACCCCAGCAGGACAGGAAAGAGGTAAGCTCCAGCAGGGCAGTAAAATTAAGCAGCTTTGTGCTGACCGAAAAGAGAAAACAGAGATCGCAACTAAATAACGCAGTCTGTCAGCAGACTCAACAAGCCCAAATTAAAACAACGCAAGCAGCAATTTTAATTTTAAGAAGCCACCTAATCTTTATAGCAGAGTGGAGGATTTTCCCAGTTAAATACGTCAGTATTTTTAAGTTCAGCCCATTTTGAAAACTGGACTACACTGTAAGAAAGAAAAGTAGAAACAGCAAACACTGCTTTAATTTCCACAGCTTGTGATGGTCATGAACATGTTTTGAACTGAGAAAATCAAGCTGCCTGAGCAAACAGGTCTGGCTTCTCAGCCCAGATAGCAGACTACTCTTACTTACAAGCTAAAATCTGTAAAACCAACTGCATTTCAAACAGGGAAACTGCAGCCCAACAGTTTGAACCTTTGCCTATTTTGTGTCTGCTTTGATCAGCAAAGAATGGTTACTTTTGAAGTTTAAAACATTGTACTTGAGTTAATTCAGTCTTTGCTTGAAATGAAAAGCATGAATACTTCACCGTTGTCTTTGATCTTTTGTCTCAGGCTGTCAGCTCTAATAGACAGGACTGAATTGTTTCTACTTAACACACATTTTTAAGGATGTCCAGGAAAGCACAAAAAGGACAGAAAGGTTTTATATTACATAGTAAAACAAAACTTGAGATTTGACTCCATGAGAGAATAAGGAAAAAAAAACTGACAAGGGATAAGTTTAAGGACAACTAAGTCCATTCCCAACTGGGAAGAAAAAAAACCAACCACCAAACAACCAAAAACCAAGTAAATGTTTATACAGATTTTTTCAGTCTAAACTTGATCTTAAATTATCTCAAAAACACAGAAAAGTTCTCTTCTGGTGATAAATTCTGAATTTTACAATATATTATCTGCAGAATGAAAAAAAATTTTAAGGAAAATCTACAAAAAGTAGTCCATGGCATTGCCTAAAATTGGAAACATTCTCATTGTTATTTTATTGTATTACAAACTCACCATTTACTTGATGCAACAGTGGACACTAAATGTTCAAAAAAAAGTTACTGATCATGTTACTGTCATGACTAAGAACTGTCACTTTAGTAAATACTACAACCCTAAAATTTCTGTCTTACCCAACAGTATAGATTTGTCTTCCAATTATCTTTAGTATCTTCTGGCAGGAGATAGATATTTTGCTAAGCAGAGAAGTTAAAATTACGTCATGATAATCATAAAAAATTCTCCTGAGAACACCCTTTCAATCAGGCTGAAGGCAGATGGTGCTTATGTTCAGCACCAAGTAACGCTGACTGCCATTCAGATAAACTTCAGTTACGAGCTCCATCTGTGTTGTAATTACTATAGCAAAACCATCCATTATACCTCCAATGACTCCAATGACTATTTTATAACATTACAAGATAAACTCTTTTAAATAAAGGTTATGCATGAGTTGCCATTGTGCACTGATTGCAGAGAAAAAGGTTAAAATATTGAAATATAGATAAAGCTAAACAGCTTCCTGAAAAAAATAGCTTTCTGTTAAAGTGTATGTTGCAAATACCTACTTAAGTAAACTCCCATTCACTCATTATTTAGTAAATTCAGCTGCATGGAGGGGGGGGGGGAAGCATAAAAAAAGCACCTCACCCCAGCCTGCTCTGGTCATGCACAAAACAGTCATCACATCCAAAAGGTCTACAGCAGCGATTACTCTGAGGTGGCAGTGCAGCCAGTCTCAGAGTTGTCAGCCAGGGAACCCCTGAGGCATCCCTGTTTCCAGGTAGGGTCCTCCCAAGTAGGGGAGGGAGGAATGGCATACTACTAAATGAGTACTTCACAACTCTTCAGATCTCGGTTAGGGTACTCAGGGGAACCTCAAGGAAACTTATGTTCCTTCATGACTGACTATAAAGCCCACTTTAAACACCAAGTCACTGCAACACTGACGTTCTACACTACTTTTCTGAAGAACTTTCTCCTTTCCTGCCCTTCAAAATCCATGTGTCACTTCCCTAAGTGCAGTTCTGAAAGAAAGCACTACAGAATAAACTACAGTGCTCTTTTCATAGATGTCTTTGTTGATAAAGCAAAAGCCCTCAAAGCCTTCAGGTTACTTTAAATGTTTAATTAAAGAAAAAACAGAAGACTAAAAGTAGTACAGTGATTCTAACAGTACTGTTTTCATCGTAGCAATCTGATCCTTCTTCACTAGCCCAGCGGCAGTCTTTCTCTGCAGCTGAAGCATTTAAGGAACAAGAGCGACTGATCCACTATGCTCCTCATTCACTAAAGCTTCTTTCACGTGTGTTGTAAGGACACAAACAGTTGGTAAGAGACTCCCTACGTACCATCAAGAAAAAAGATTCATCAGCCTAATTCTATCACTCAACTCAACTCAAATAATTGAAAAAAAAAAAAAAAAAAAAAAGAGAGAGAGAAATAAGCTCCTGGACTTGCTCTATAAGTAATGGAAGTCAGACACAGAAATATTGCAGAGATCCAAGACACTTTCATCCCTGCAGAAACCCAGTCTAGTTTAGTTCTGGACTTAAAGCTCCCTCCTGACTCCCACTCCTTCCCATTGTAAATTACTCAGATTTACATTCAGAAAACTGAAAATCAAATTCACTCCCAGTATAAACTGTGCAGCTTTCACTTAAGTCAACATAATTCATTTTCAGCCAAGATTATTGCAACACCTCCAGCTGAAATCCTTTTACCCTGATATTAATTCTTCTGCATTGAAAGTGATACCACTGTTTTTTTTTAAAAAAGGGGAAAAAAAAAAAGACAAAACCCTCATCTACAACTTTTCTGAGGTAATACATGATGGAACTGCAGGAACAGCAGTACTTAATTGAATCATAATTTAATGCCTCTGCTAGATGCACAGCACTGTTTCTATTCTGAGGTTAAATAGTCAAAAGATTTGAGAGCAAGAAGGCAAAATAATTGTGTGGCTTCATAATTTTGACTTTTATTCAGGAAAAAAAACCCCAACCAACAGCACTACAACTTGGGGTATATAGAACAGGGGGCTTGAAAACCAAAATACAAGCAAAAAACTATACAAGCCCAAAATTAAATCCTAAAAAAAATGAAAATAAAAATTATATATATCAGTGAAATCCTGCTTCCCCCTCATGCAGAACAAGCTAGATACTGTCAAGGGATTCTTTCACTTTTTAAAAAATTCTCCAGAATTAAGTGTTGTAGATAAACACAGCAGACACAAAATAGCCAGTTCAGGATAACACAAGCTCTACAGAATGCTAAAATGCTTTTCTTAGTACACTATTATTTTTTGTTGTATATTTGCCTTTATAGTTTTTCTTCTTAAAGAACTATCACCTAAGCCACCCACCACTGCAAAATAATCATATTTACAGGATATCACAATATTCCCAAGACCAGAAAGCAGTATTTTTACAACAGGAGAACATAATTTTGGAAATCAATACACTAGCGGAATGAAAACAGGTTACCAGTCAATATGGACTGGAAGTATTTATAAAAACCCCAGAACTTGAGGAATCCATTCAGGAGAATACCAGTTCTAACTACCAGTTCTGCCTGTTTTATTATCCTTTTTTTACACACATTTAGACAAACCTGTACACATGCTTCCAGACAAAAGAAAGGTGCTTAAAAGAAAGCCAATGAAAAGGATTTTAGCAGATTGTTCTTCGTTTTCATACAGATACAGAGGATAAATTCTACGTCTCAGGAGCACAGCAGAAGGGAGATTTTTGGAATAATGCAAAAAACACCCCAGACACACCACTGTTGCATATAGATTTTTGTACATTTGTAGCCCTCCTGATTAAATGATCCAATCTTACAGAATTACGTGACTGCTTATCTCTAAGTAATTTCATTTATTTTGACAAGACTAAAAAATATTACATACATCCTGTCAGCAATTCTTAGCAAGATTAGAGCACAATTTTTCTCCTATTGACTAAAGCACAAGCCTTATGGCCTTCATCTCCCCACTCAACATACAGATGTACAAATAATGTCGTAAGAGACAGGAAGCAATTGAGTAAACATCAACAATTGATTCTGAAAGACTACGCACTTCCTCCATTATAATTAACTTATGTGGAAAAAAGGCGGAAGCTCCATGCTTTAAAGATATAACTATGCAAAACAGCTTAAAACTTTGTGTTAGGGGAAAATCTGGCCAGACCAAGCTGGCCAAGAAAGGCAAGGCAGCCACAGCTCCCTGTCCCCATGTCCAACCACAGTGAAGTTAAGCAGGTATTCCCACTAAGCACACACACACACACAAAGCACGTGTATATACCACATATAATAATTATACACTTGGCCAGCGATATACATCAGACAGACAGACACAAAGAGCGCCAACAACCTCATCCCATTCCCCTCTGGCTGAGCAGGATGGAGGTCCACTGATGAGAAGATTCAGTACATGCAATGTGGGTCTCTCCAGCAGTTGGCCTCAGACCCTCAGTCCGCCCAGCAGCTGGTCTCCGGATCCCAGTCTCCCTGGTTGCTGGCATCTGGACATACGAGCCCCCAAGGCGACAGGCACTCTCCCATTGCTGGCACAGTCTCATTCATGCACACACAGACATACAGAGCTGGCTGAGACTCCCCTGGTCCCCCAGCAGCCAGCCCCCTGTGGTCTCACCCATTGAGACCCACAACAGCAGGTCTCATCCCTGGAGAACCCCAGACCTGCAGTCTGTCTGGCACCTGGCTGGCACCCTCCTGGTCCCCTCACTAGCCAGCTCCTCCCTTGGTCTTGTCCTTAGAGGCACACACATCTGGCTCTCAGTCCACTTCACCTACTCACCAGCTAGTCCAGCTTTACCTTTGCTAGCCATCATATCCCCATTCGCACACCTACACTTGCTCCAGTTGCTGGTGCCAGGGACACGCAGGCCCTCATGACCCAAGGTCCCACTCCAGTTATTGGCACTTAAATCCACTCACTCTGGTCTCTCCATCCCCTGCACCATTGACACGTGGACCCTCCAACCTGTGCTGTGACCCCAGTGGCTGCACTTGGACCCCATGCACACATGTGCGCACAGAACAGAGCCCTCACCAGGGAAAGAGTTAGAAAGGAATTTAACAAGTAGACAGGACAGACTGCACTGACCAGGCGCAGGGCATGGCCAGACAAGTGTAGTGACCAGCACACTATTTGCACATGACTGGCCCTTTTTTAACCCCTCGCCTCTCTATTTTCCCACCCTTGTCCATCCTCAGGTCACCTCAGTCCATCCCTTTCCCTGCCTTTGGTTCCTCTCCTACACATCTCGTAAGCAGCTTTATGCAAACCCAAAATACTTGCATCCCATAATGTGTCCCATACCCCTGGGCAGCAACTCTCCTCAGGTGCTCCTGTGTTATTCATCTTGATGGGTTTCACAGCTAAACACTGGAGCTGAAACTCTGCTGGGACATCCCTGGGAGGGTTCCCAGACAAGGTGTATCCTTCCTTTGAGTCCCAAATTGGGGTACCCCCCACTGCCTACCTTTGTGCTTTTGTGCTCTTCCGGGTTTGTGGAGACCACGCTTTTGATGTGCTGATGGCTCCTGTCAAGGGCCCAGGCACAGCCAGGGAAGGATGTTACTCAGGTTCCCCCACCTACCTTTGTCTCTCTACACCTTTGTGGGTGTGCAGACCACCTTTTATCACATAACCTAATACTTCAGATTTTAATCAAACACATAGAAAATAAATATTAACATTAATCTTGCTGTAGTGATCTTCTACCCTGCTCTTGCTTGAAAGATTTGGGGAGTGGGGGTGGGGTGTGTCATCATTTCAAAACAGCACACTCCTGATGTCAGATCTTGAACTGAACTCCCTTGTTCAAACAAGGTAAAAAATTTATCTAAGATTTCTAACTGAATAGTAACTTTCCTGAATTTTAGGGAAAACATTCAGAAACCATCCATTTAAATCAACTAAATCAACTAACTAAAATCTCCTGTGTGAACTGGCTCTTCTATTTCACAGTTGTGTTTGAACAGAGAGATTTTAAAAATCCCATAAAAGCCCACCACAGTTTTAGGGTATGGTTCCACTTTATGGCTAAGCTAATAAAGCAGGGTGTGCTCAGAGCTCATGCTCCGCAGGGCAGTTGATCCTGTTTTCTCTACTGTGACAGGCTTTGTGAGTCCATAGCTTCAAGTGGAATAGGTCTATCTCGCTAATTTGGTGGAAAAGCCATTTGTTCTGTTACAGATTAGGTTTCTGTTGCATCAGCCAGCTCGATGAACTCACCATATGACTGCTGTGTAGGGAGAGAAGAGCACCAGGAGAGTGAGGCCCAGGAAAGCAAGAGCAAGAGCACTCTTTTCAGCAGTAGCCAGACATTGAATTGACTTAACATTACCAAAATTTATTAGCATTAGGTTACCTAAGCTTGTTTTCTTGTTATAGAATAGAAAGAGAAAGGGTTCCCAATTTGCCCTGTTCAAGCCTATTTTTCTTTAATAACTTCCCCGTCAGTCCATTTTTAAGGTAATTATCTCCATCTCTTCATTCTCAACATCCTTTTGAAATTCCCTCTAATTCTGTAACATCCTTCTGTATGGCCAGTATTACAGACTTGAAAAAGGCATGTTTCCTTTTTAAAAGTAGTCTTTACCCTTTCCCTCATTCCTCCTATAATCCTGCTTGTTTTCTGCTCAGAATGGAGAAAACATGCCAATGATTAATGACACCACTGTAACAGAAGATCTCAAGTACCTCTAAAAGAATTAAAATACAAATAGTGTACATGCAAACATGCACCCCTATAAATGACCTAACAGAATTATAGTGGAAGAACAAACAGAAGTCTTGTTTCTGTAACAAATTGTTTGTATGTGGAATCTGAACACAGAGTCAAAAGCCCTGGTGGGGAAAAAAAGCCTATAAATAAAGAAGAAAAAAAAAGAAGCCCCCAACATCAAACAACTGCTATGTCATTAGACAGAAAGAATCATTAAAGAAACAGCTGTACCTTGGACAATCACTATTCCTTTGCTACATGTATTACTCACTGGCTGGTTGTGTCTGAAGTGCCGAAGTAAAAAAAACTTCTTAAAACTGCTCCCCAAAAACAACACTAAATAGTTTTCAATGGGTACAGAATTTCACTCTTCCTCCTGTGCCAGGATAAAAGAACTCCTCAAGAGAAGAAAAATATAAAATCAGGTTTCCTCCCACACAGGAGCTGCCAGGTGTCTGCCACTAGCTGAACACAGCTTACTTTTCCTTGCTTTTTTAAAGTCACTTAAAGAACTGCTCAGGATATAATTATAAAGAATTAAAATTAACCAGAACTCAACTTAATCTCCATCTATGTACACAAATCATCAGCAAACTGCCAATAATCTGTGATTGCATCATTAGCCTTTAAGATACCATTCTTCAACAAATTCTCTCCAATGACCAAAATTACTTCTTTTTTTTTAAACAAAAAAACCCTTTGTTTCCATTCAGTGATAACCATGTAACATTGTTTGCATCCACAAAAGAACACAATCAAAGCAGTTTAAAAGCAAATTTAGGAAGTAACAATCAATAGCTAATTGTCATTTTCACAGCTTCAAGATGATTCATAGTATGCTCCTATTAATTGGGACCGTAGTTAAAATCAAATGTTCATGCTTCAGAGAAAATACAACCATAAAAAAGGTAATTAATACAATGGTGTCTTTTGGGACAAGAAATACAATCCTAAAAATTATAAAAATGTCATTGCTGCTAGCACATACTGCAGAAAAATAACACTTGAAACTGCTAATTGCATTTCAGGGGTTAAATATGTTACAACAGTAACTACTAATATCTAGATTCAATAGGATAGAAGTTTAAATTCCATTTCTATCTGAGTAAGATATTTGGAATCAATAGCTCACTTTAACAACTTTCCAAAATGTAGTTATATTTAACTTTGACTTGCGGCTGGAACAGGGTCCATTTACATTTAAATACAGCTGGTATTCAATGTTAGTGAGTAACTGTACTGGCAAAGATGAAGTATTTATGTTTGTATGTAAAGTATTTCTTTTTGCACATTTAAAGTGTTTATTCAGGAAAGATAAACAGGTTACACTTTCTATGATAAAACATTATATTAATTTTTACTTTGAAAGTGACAATTACACTGATTTATTATAAATTTAGCATATGATTTTGTTTCGAAGAATAAGACTTTACTATTTTCAAAGCATTCAGTTTGTTCTTTCGTATATATGATGACTGATTTGCAAATCACCACTGTATACACAGTCTGTTCCATTTACATGTACTCCAGATAGGCATCTTTTTCCCAACTGAAATCTTCACCTGTCTTCTAAAAGTTTTTGGCTTAAAAATAGTATTCCTACTATTTGGGATCATAATCTTGTCTGCATTTAAGCCCACCATCAAGCTTCTCAACTTTATAAGAAGCTACATGAGACAACCAACACATATACGCAACTTGAAATATGGTTCATTATTCACACAACATGGAACTGCTCAAATGAAATTCAACAGGAAAATGACAACATCCTCAGAATTAGCTCATTTTCCAGAGCTTTCAGGAGGGGAAATTATTAACGGATCTTTATTCTTAATTTCTTCTGTACAATTATACAAAACTTCTGACATTTAACCAAAGTAGTTTCAAAGCTCTGACTATAGAACTCTCAGGGTTGGTGTTTTTTTACCCCAAAATCCTGGAAGGCAACTTTAAACTAATTCAAATTCTAATAGTTAATATAGTTAAATATTCTGTTCCTGAACATTTTATGCATCTTGTTGTCCTTTCTTGCTAGGTAATCTTCCAGATTAAAACAGAAAAGATGCACAACTCCTAAAGACATAAAATAAAGGAGTACACTGTGACCAATGAGAGATTGCATTTAATACATAAACAGACTTTTTTTTTTTTTAAAGTATTAAACATGAAAGTTAACAGATATCAGCATTGGAAGGGTAGTTGGCTTCTTTAGTTTACCCCAAATATTATTCTTCTTTATATTAATATCCAAACTAATAGCTAGGCAGCCAAGTAGAGAAAAAATACCACATATATCTTTGTACTAGAAAGAAAAAAAATCCTCAGTCTACATGGACTTAAAAATATTCAAAAAGCCATAATATTGTCACGAGCCTATCTTCCTCGTTCTTCTAATACATCATGTCTATTGTGATTAACAGTATTTCCACATTTCATCTTGTATGTAGCATTAGACTGCCTAAGTGTCTTATTAGTCAGTGCATACTAAGCACTTAGCTTAAGAAACGTCAGTAAAGGACCCCGTTCCCAAAAGAAACTTAGGTAGAGGGGAATAAAAATTATTTGCTTACTGCATACTTAAGGGGGTGGTGGTGGGAGTGATAAATTGGTGGGCTTGTACAAAACATACTGTCATAATGTAGAATTTCCTGCAACACCAAACTCCCTTTTTACAAATTTGTTTCCATTTACACTAATAGCTCCTCCTGCATTCCCCACCCCCATCCCAAAATTCTTCTACTTTTAAGTATTAAATACATAGATTTTTTTAATAAGTAAAACCCTGCAGAGTTTTCAGGGCAGAGAAATCAAAATACAATAAACCCAAAATGAAGTTACAAGGCATTAAAAGATGACTTTAAAAAGGACATTTATTATAGTTCTTCAGCTTAGCTCCTGCAGGGTTGAGGTTTTTTTGTTTTGGGGTGGTTTTTTGTTGTTTTGGTAAAAGACAGAATCAGACACTTCATATACTGGGCACGGCCATTTGCAACTACAGTAATCTAAAGCAATGCAGGAAGGGGACTGGGAGAAGGAGAAAAATTCCAACTGTGAAACCAAACAGTTAACAGCTTAGTATCTCAGGCTTACAAATAAACTTAGCTTGCAAGGCCAAAATGCACAGGAGTCCTCTGAGTTTCTCCTAAAATCAGTTCCTCCAGTGCCCAGTGTTTTATTATGTTTTTCCACTAGTCAAGATAAACAACAGAACCTCTGCTTTCCTAAAGAATAACAGTAGATTTCAGTAAGAATTCTCATTTCCTTATACAAATAAAATTGCATGGCAAATAGTTGCATGAGAGTATGTTCATCCACTGTTCTACTACCCGCACACAGAAGACAAGAAAAAAGAAAAGGTAATGTGAGTTGAGGGTTAATTTTTGTTGTTTTAATAAAAAAAGCTTGAACATTTTTCTCTCAGGTAATGTTCCCATTACACATTTTGTGTTCTCTTCTTATGATTAAAAAAAGCTCTGGGAATTATAATCAGTAAAAAACCTCTAATTACTTAAAAAACCAGTTTTTAACTTCAGGAATTTTTAGTTTGCTTTCTTTTCACATTGTTGAAGATTAGCTAGACTTTGCCAAGTTTAAATTATATAAGCTATGCAATTGGTTCAGCTAAACCACACTTTATGCATTTAGTGAACAATGCAAGAGAGGATTAAAAAAAGCAATCCTGACACCTCACAGTGCAAGGATACATAAAAATTATTAAATGTGAGGCAAAAGCCACTTACCTTCCAGTCTCATGAATTCCTAAAATGACACTAGATAATAGAACATATGGAGAGATGCTCTTTAGCAAGGGCTGAATCATCTTCGTGTAGATGCTGTGAATAGCCCCTGTATGCATACTGACATCATCAGTAAAGACTTGGAGGCAGAGGATACTATGGTAACCATGCAATGTGCTGAGAGAGAGAAGCCTTTAATTGCTTTAACAACTTCCTGAGGTTCATGCTACTGGGCTTCCATTTGCTCAGAAGAAAATGAAGGTTGTCACAGAGGCAACGAGTGTGACACTGCAGAAAAAAAAAAAAAAAAAAAATCACTGAATCCTGACTATATTAATTGTGATGTGACTTTTTAAATGACAAGTGTCATAGCCTGAATCCACTAATGAAATTTTCTGACATCTGCAAGATCTGCCAGGAGTCACAGGTCAAGAAGTAATACTGTCAGGTAGCAATTTTATAAGCATTTGTATTTTGTTTTCTCTATTTGCACATGTTGATACTATCACATTGAGATGTTCCCTTCTTCACATCACGGCATAGTTTTAAATATAGAGGGTTCTACTGTACCAGAGGGTCAAAGACTGATCACAACAGAACCTAAAGTCCTAATACTAAGACTCAGGTACAATATAAACTGACATGCTGCACAATGAGCTATTTATCCTAGTATCACATCTGTCTCAACTTCAATGACTATCTGCCAATACACCACTTATGAAAGACAAAGTCTAAGTAAATATTACCAGCAGTGACATAATATGGCCAACAGGTAACTGAATGAGAAGTTTTGGCTATGCTTTCCAGAAAACTGCAGTATTATCTCTGCGTCTTGCATACAAATAGCTCAGCGGAGGTTTATTTGTTTTTTCAAAACTAAAGAATAACCACAAGACGAATGACCCAATCTGAACTACACAAAACCAAAATGGAAGTGTAGGGGATGAAAGGCAAAAAGGACCAAAGAAACCTCCAAGTCACATTGGCTTTAGTTTTTAGTTCCAACAAGTTTGCGTTTTCAATTGCTAAGGGCATGCTGGGGAGGAAATTGCTGTCTGTAGGTCTGGCTTAACTATGATAGGGTTATTGTGAAATCAGTTTCACTGCTTTAACACAAATATGATAAAAATCGGAGAACAATGACGCAGACACTCTAGTTCTGAATTCTCTAGGCACTCAAGCTCCCCTTACTGGTCATTTCCGCAGCTAATGTTCTGCCTGAGCAGCACGCTCAATTAACAGTTCTTCGTTTAGAAGCATACTATTTCCCCAGAAAAGACAGAATCAATCATTTTATCTATTGGGTTTGGCTCAAAGCTGTAAGTTAGAATCTTCAAATTAATTTTATTTTTCCCTTGAAGATCAGATTATTGGGTAATCTTTGACAGTTTCTATTCCAATCTAATCCTAACCTCGCCCTCCTCACAACTGTTAGATATTTTAAAAAAAACCACGAAACAAAACAAACCACAAGTGTAATGCTACAGTGCTTTCATTAATTTCTATAATACTTAGAAGTCTAAAAACTTCATTGGAAAACCCATTCCAAAGAAAAAAGTAGTTCATAGGATGATTCATTACACAAGTTCTTTTACATCATAGCTGAGACAGTCAGTTCATATTCCATATATGTGGGAAAAGAATATAGCATACCATGCTGAACTGTATGGCCAGCAACCTGACCTCGTTATGAACCACTGTCACTCAGTATTGAGTACAAGGAGCTGATTAAAATATGCATAGTTCTGTTTAGACTGCAGCCTACCAATACAAAAATTTCTAAGGAAATCAACATCACCTCCTATGCAGAAGGCTGATGTCTGCTTCCTACCTACACACACAGATTCTAGACACACAGTTAGTTAGGATTCACCTGATCTGGAGTGTCTAGAAGAGCTGCTGTAAACTGGTTGTTTAATGAAAGTCATTGTTTCAATTCTAACATCAATCAAACCCTTGCAAAGAAGCTGCACTTTCCAAAGTTAGGTTGAAAACTCTGATCATGAGATTAAGAATGCTGCTGGGCCAAACACTTCCACACTTAGTCGTCATTCAACATGACAAATCTTGCAGACTAGATTTCGCACCTTTTTTAAAAAAAAAAAAAAAAAAAAAAAAAGCAGCACACTTTGTGGCCCCTTTTTCAAATACAAGTGCAAAATGCCTCAGATACTTCACATACATAGACTGCTTTTCATAGCAAACTTTCTGCACACACACCTGGTTTCAAAACCATTGATCTAAGGTACAAAGAAGTGTATTGCTCTCCATCACAGTCTGTGTTGCTTTATGCATATAATGCTATGCACACGTTAGGGAAAAGAAAAGGTAAAGAACAGAAGTAGAAAACAGTTGGAGAATTGTCTTTATCATAAAGCTATATATACACAACTCAAATAAGTTCCCTCTAACTGCAGCAATGTAGAAAGCCATAACTAGGTGGGGTTTTTTGTTGATTCTCTGTTCAGACATGTATTAGGTCCCTAAAGGACACTAACAGCACCCATCTATGTGGATGCATAGGTAGAGACAAATAGCAGCTCAAAATAGTGGCTCAACAGAGAATTGTACCCACTCTACTCCCTCCAACTCCACCTTTAGAGACTGACATAACAAGCTAGTTAGCTCTTGTTAGGAAGCCTAAAAGTCAAAAACAGCCACAGCAATATTAACAGTGAAACTTCTAAAGCCAAGCTGTAAAAGATGCAAGGGTGTTTACCATCTCCAATACATTCTCAAGTGAATAATTAAACAAAAAAAAAGAAAAACACCCAAACCTAAATAGATCAGCCTGAAGCCAAATATAAAAGCTTGTTCTAGAATTGAAGCACTAATCTCTTGACTACAAAGTTGAAAATGTAGTTACAAAGGATGAAAATGAAAACTTACACATTCTTAAATTACTAGATGACACATACATCTTTTAAAGAGGCATTTATCCAAAACACCTTTCTCACAATCTCCTTTGTGTTTTGGGAAGCGAAGGAACAGGCAGTATCTGACATATCTAGTAAATTACATCCGTCCCCTCAGAGGATGTAATAATAAATAAATCAAATAAATCCATCATCTCAGAGGTCTTGATTTAGTAGCTAAGTCTCAGGTTTTTCAAAGTAGAATCTCATGTGAAAGTATTTCTCTGGGCAAATTCTACAATTTCCTCTTCCATCTCAAGCTAACTCACATGACTGCTTTAAGAACTACGTAAAATTAAAGACTAGCTTGTTCATTCCTGGGGCACTGACTTAATTTGGTATGGAAAGTTGATACTGTCAGCCAAGAGGGTTTGTATATACAATGTACCTTTTGGAATCCCCACAGAAACCCAGCAATTTAGGTCAGATACAAGTATCAATAAGAAAGCCAGGCGGGGGGGGGGGGGGGGGGGGGACAACA
>NW_010972621.1:369516-393262 GCF_000737465.1 Haliaeetus leucocephalus
CCACCCAAAGACCACACAGTTGGAGGGACGAAAAAAAAAAAAAAAAAAGGGGGGGGGGGGGGGGGGGGGGGGGATGCCAAATGACAGTTTTGCATGCCTCTTAAGAGCCTTTGTTTAAGCTGAATAAAGCGTGGGTTCCAAGCAGGAACAAAAAACAAAACAAACAAACAAAAAAAGCAGTCATAGTATTTTTAGATGACTGGATACAGGCACAAGGTTAGGATATCAGCATAAGTTAAAATGGGATTGCAAATAATGATGCAAGCACAGCACTCAAATTCTTAAGGTCAAAAAGTGAAGTACTAAAAAACATTAAGGTTGGTACGTAGAAGAACAATCTTGACTTCATTTCTGCAGACACATGTAATGGTTTCCTCATATGCTTAAGCTTCTAAGACTATTAGACTAACACTCCATAATCTTCCAGGAATCTCATTTCTACAGCAATAGAAAGAATGAAAGAGAATAGCTCAAGCAATCACAACAGCATATTCTGCAGTCCTGTTCTTATTAAGAGGCATTCCAACCTACTTACTCCCATCTCTTCTGCAGATCTTCCCACACACACAATTTCTGCAAAAGAGATCAAGAATACACACACACATTTACCACTGTTTTCCAGAGCATTTTCAGCAGCTTTTACCTTCTCATCCATACTGAAATTTGGGCACAAGCCATTTAAATCAGTAACTGTTAAACAGGTAGGTACAGGACAAGCTGTAAGTACCAGCTTATATAGTGATGAACATTTACCGTATGATAGAATATTGATGAAAACCATCAGATTGTTATTTGTCAAAGCAGGAAATGTTAAACTGGTATTACACACAAAAAATATACTATTAGTATGGTGGAATGTAAGGGATTATGAATACCAAATTAAATTACAGAACACTTTGAATTAGGAAAGCACTGTTTTATTTCACATCTGTACATCTCCAGCTGAAGGGTTTCTCTAATTTTCTACAGTAATATGTTGCCAAAACAGAAATACAATTAATATCACCACCACCACTAGTGGTAAAAAGGAGGGAAAGTACTCTCAAGCATTAACTCCTTACTCTACAGCATCAATTCCTGAACTTGGTCATATCACGGAGCACAAACACATAAATAATATACAGCTGTTACAGGCCAAGCAAAGTATTTCAATTATTTCATGCAGTTCTACTACCAAACCTATGCAAATACGTCTCTTATTCAGCACCAGTCCCACTTCCAGCATATTATGAACTGGGTAGTCCTAGAAGGCTTTCACAGAAGCAGCATTAATAGCAGAATGCTAACACAACTTCCTTTTTTTCAGATGTTGTTTATTCCTGCACTTATCTTCATGACAAACATCTTTTCCAATGTTGTAATGCTGAGGGAACACATGTCTGGAATGACCAGACACCACCCATCTCTTCAAGGACACTCTCAAGGCAAGGAAAGGAAAGAAAAAAAAAAAACCAAAGCAGCAGCACAACTTTGTTCTCAACAGGTGATTCTGTCCGTCTCCAGCTACACAAATCTTTTCCCCTTAAGTGTCTGGAACACATCCTTTTTTTCTCAGTCTACGCATTCCTTTAATTAGAGTTCTAGGCAAATTTACTTTATGTAATACACAGGGATTAACTACAAAAATGAAATCAGAAAGAGACAGGACTATACTACTACTTCTAAAATAGTTATGGTGTAACATATTTACAGACAACATGTACCTAGGCACTGGTATTGATATGTGAACTTTTGAAATAATATAAGAAGAAAGATGTTCAGTAGATCTTTTCTACAGTTCAGGCATAGCTCTGAAGATCAAGGTCTACATATAACACTGTACCACAATACCTACATGCAATTAATGCTTGTAAACATTGATCCTTGAAACACACAAGCAGTTTTTTCTGTAGAAAACAAAACTTCTCATAACTCTGATACATTTCTTTAAAAGGAACAGCAGTGCACACAATAGTATCTACTTATATTTGTAAGGGTGAAGCAGTTCACATCACCCTGTTTGAGACCAGAAAATGAAACACTTGCCGAGACTGCTCTCTTTACTGTTCAAACTCTGTTTCATTCTACATTTCTGCATTTCAGACAAGAATTCTGAAGTAAATCTCAACTTTCATTCACCTAAAAATGTTAGTCTCGCTCTGTCCAACTGCTCCTCACAGAGACACAGAAAAAGAAATACACATTAACCTCCTTCCATCCCCTTAGCTATATATATGCATGTTCAATTATCAGATACCTTCTGCAGCTCTGCCAATGGAATGACAACACAGCTTTTCATTCAATGCTTACAGCAAAATTTCCTGCTTTGCCCTAAAATAGGGTTATCCTTCAGTCATTGACTGCCACCATTTCTTTACTGCTTTGCTGGCATAAGAACAGACTGAAGTGCACCAAAGGTCAGCTAAATGCTTGAGAGAATCAAAATACTGATTCTTTTAAACTCCTCATTCCACTGTACTGTCCTGCAGTAACTTCAACAACACTTCCACTTCAAGGAGCATACTGAGTTTACACTGCTTCCAAATCTCAAAAAGGTCTCAGTGACATGTGCATACCTTGTTTTCCTGAGTCAGAAATTTATCTCTAGAAGAAGGACCTTTCCACAATCACCACACTTTAAGATGCCTCTACCTTTTATATAGCAAAATGAGTTATGAAAAGACCTCAGCCTGCTTATAAGCACAAGAGTAAATTATTTGCTGTAGATGTTCCCACTCTCAATCACTATTAGACAAATAAAAGAGCCACTGTGCCAAATTAAGTGGGTTACTTTTTCAGATAAGCAACCCCAAACTGAACAGAAAAATGAGAAAATCTAACATTGTGGCTACAATCTCCTCTCCTGTAACCACAAAAAGTCTGAGAGAGGGGCATCTAAGAAAGATTTGAATATCTGACTTTGTTTTCATGCTGAAGAGATTTACAGTTGCACAGCACTTTACAACTGGCAAATCCCCGCACTGGATATTTTGTGTTATTTCTGTGTCTTCCAGTAGCTCCTGTCTAGCTTTTACACAGAAATATAAAAGGTAAATTTTGATCAAGGAACCTTTAATATTTAATTAGGACAAGGGAATGCTTTGCAGAACATCTGGTAAACAAGCTGAGCAAGGCAAGCCACGCTCCCTGAATTAGCTCAGCTGAGACAAGACTTTGCAGTGAAATGAACACCTTACGCTGCCAGTTGTTTTTCCATCTTGGCCCTACAGGTGAGCAAATACAGATTATGATGGAAGGTTTATTTGTATTTCAAGATGACTCAACGTGGCCAAATTTATTACAAGAAGACAGATATGCTTGCTTTAGTCAATTAAAATAAAGGATTTGTACCATGGATAGTGAAATGAGTTACAGTGATGATCTTCACAAAACAATCACAAGAGCAATATCTAGAGCTGTAATGTTTTCTCCAGGAAGGTTTACATATAAACAAGAAAAGTACACATATAAAAAGAAAACAGAACCCATTGCCACTGCATCATGTTTTATTACTGATTTATTTCTTTGTCCTATGCGTAATACACCTACGTAGGCATCAAGAATGCAAATTTATAATTCCTTGCCAGAGCACAAAACATAGAGAAAATTGCTTTTGATGAGGATTTGTCACTTAAGTGGAATTTGCTTTGGCAGTGTGCAGAAAACAAAAAGTAAACAGAATCAGTGAAAAGATTTTCTTTAAAGTAAATTGGAAAGACAGAG
This sequence comes from Haliaeetus leucocephalus, assembly GCF_000737465.1. NCBI lineage: Eukaryota > Metazoa > Chordata > Aves > Accipitriformes > Accipitridae > Haliaeetus > Haliaeetus leucocephalus. The sequence continues at coordinate 373,219 of NW_010972621.1, forward strand.
CATGCTAAAAGAAGCAGCAATTTAACAGGCCTTCAAACAAAGCACCTTTTTTAATAGATTTATATGCAGGTAAGCAAAGATCCCTCTAACGTATTAGCTTTCCTTTAAACACAACAACAAAACCCCCACACAGTTATAATGCTAAACCCCTCTCTACTGGTAACATATGCAACTCTTGCCCTTAACACCAGTTTAAATAAAACCTAAATACTCCCTGTAACAATCGGTTTGAGTTTCACCAATAAAAGAGCAAACAGCTCTAACAAAACTATAAACAACGGATATGACACTACCACCCCTAAAGATCACGAGCTATCACAGACTGCTTGGAAACAAAACAATGAGCTAACTAAACATAGAACATGAGCTAGCAGATCTGAGTAAATCATATTTTTGTTTTAGAGAAAAGTAGTACTGTCAGGTAGCACTATACAACAATAGCTGATGAACTCCTCCCCTAATACCCGAGCAGAGACAGAAATTCACAGAATATGCTTTTATTAGCTCCCAGAGATGAAAAGGAAGAAGATGTGAGACATTCCTTCAGGCAGCATGCACCACACCAACACCCAAATATCTCACCCCCCGAGAGTTTCAGCATTTCTATTTGAGAGCTGACACTGCTGTGTCAACACAGCGCTTAATGGAGGCCCAAAACCATAGGGTACCTCCTATGCAGCTGCTGTGCTTGGTCTACAAAATGAACCTCAAGATATACTAGAGAGATGCATTAAAATTTTAGCAAAATCAGAGAAAGAAAGGACAGTTTGACACAGCTCACAAGCACTTACAGAAGACAGAATATGATAAAAATGAAAAATTCATGTCAAAGTATCATCACAGTATGGTCCTACTAGGTGTACCATTATTCACATCCACGGTGCAGCATGATTGCTTTGTATTTTACATAACTGTTGAAGTTTCATTATATTACCAATCAATAAATTATTTTTCTAAATGTGGATACATGACAGGCTTCACTTCTAAAAGAAAGCTGTGGCTTGCAAATAAGTTAATGAGAGTCACAAAATTGGATATGCCAGGCCTAATCCTATCTAATATTGTGCAATTAAGCTGAAACAATCTAATTTTCCCTAATCCTCCCTTGAAAGAAGGAAATAACAAGAGTATAGTTCATTGAAAGTTATAATAATGTATATTTAAGATCTGCTACAGACATCTCAAAGATTAACAGCAAGAAAAAAAAAAAAACCAACACCTGACAGCTCATGCATAGCAAGGGAAATGGCTTTAGATTCACTTATGCAAGACAGTAGAATTGCTTTTAAGATGAGAACTGGTTTGCTCCTTTACAAAGTCTGTGCTACCATCCCTTTTTGGGAAGCTATGTTAAATCAAAGACAAAAATCCTGGATGTAATAATATTTGTTCTAATTGGGCTCAGAGGACATTCTTTGAGGACACACAAACAAAGCTTGTGTTTGGAATTGAAGAGCAGGCAAGGAGCAACTCACCTGTGTAAAAATGCAGCTGACGAGCTACAAGGGTTGAAGTAACTGCCCATTCACCTGCCTAGTGAATGTGCCTTGTCCTAAATATCACATTTTCATTAAAAGCATATTCCTTGCTTGTGGATCAACACCAGACTGACACACAGAAAAACTGCTCCAAGGCAGACAACTGACTGCAGCTGTACTCTCTCACATACTAGACAAAAGCAAACCCAGAGCAGGAGCTAATACTGCTAACAGCAGCAACAACTACCATTGAAATAAATAAAACCCACTGAATTACTGTGTAAAATCCTTTATGTCCACATAGAGGCAAATAATGAACCTTACTTGAACCAATCTCTTGGTCTCTTTTTATGTTAGAAAATGAGAGGAAATGTCATACTAAATATCACCACATTATCACATTCCAGGCAAGGACACCAGGGGGCAAGTCTAGAGCAAGGAAGACATACCCTTGATCACAGAGGAAGTCAGGGAATACTTAAGCCAATGACATATGTAAGTCCATAGGCCCTGATGGGATGCACCCATGAGTGCTGAAGGAGCAGGCTGATGTCACTGCAAGCCCACTCTTTATAATCTTTGATCAATCATGGCGACTAGGAGAGGCACTCAAGCACTGAAGAAATCACTGCTGAGGGTCACCAGGCACTGGCACAGGTTGCCCAGTGAGGCTGTGGAGCCTCCATCCTTGGAGATTTTCAAAAGCCATCTGGACATGTTCCTCGGCATGTCCTCTAGGTGGTCTTGCTTCAGTAGGGTGGCTGGACAAGATGACCTCCAGAGCTCCCTGCCAACCTTAACTATTCTGTGATTCTGTAAAGAAAACTAATAGTTATTTTACCCTTCACCAGGCATTTTCAACTGCAGGAGATGTACTTGCAAACACCATCAGGAAACACTGAACTGTTTAACTAGTTCTACGTAACGCATTCTATAGGACTATACAAACCAACAGGCACTGCAAGTGTCCCCAAAATGGATTAGCCATGTTATTTTTAATCAAGTTTTGATTTTTCATTGACAGTCTTACTGGGTTTACGTGCCCAGGTGCTGGCAGCAGGGAGCTGCAGGGAGGTGTCTGTGAGGAGAGACCAGGGCTGACCCCGTGCCAGACACAGCTGGTTCCAGCTGGCTTCAGTGGACCCACCGCAGGGCACGGCTGAGCCCAGCAGCCAAGATGGTGCTGCCTCTGGGAAAGTGTATTCAAGAAAGGCAAAACCACTGCACAGCAGAGTGTGCAAGAGAGGAGTGAGGAAAAAGTGTGAGGAACAGCCCGGTGGACACCAAGGCCAGTGAAGTAAAGGAGGAGGTGCTCCAGGCACTGGAGCAGAGATACCTGGTCCCACATCGGACCAGGTATCCATCCACCTTGCAGCCTGTGCAGGACCCCATGCCAGCACAGGTGGAGATGCCTTGAAAGAAGCTGCAGCCTATGGAGAGCCCATGCTACCCTATTTTTAATTGGCAATAAATTAAATGAATCTTCCTCAAGTCAAGTCTGTCTGCGCATGATGGTAAGCGGCAAGTGACCTCCCAGCCTTTGTTTTGACACATGAGCTGTTCCATCTTACTTTCTCCCCCATCCTGTTGAGTAGGGAGGGAGAGAGCAGCTGGGTCAGGGTCTGGCAGCTAGCCAAGGTCAGCCTACATCATACTGCATTAAGAATTTAAAAGAAACAGGCCATACTCACAGTAAATGACTGACGCAACTGTTCAGACTTTGATTTCGCTGAAGTAGTAACGCAGCTGTGAAACAAAGCAAGTCACTTTCAGATGTGACTCTGCCAATCTAGCCCCAAGTGAAATTTCAACTTGCAGTGCAGAGCAAGGTCAGCAAGTGGTAATTTCTGCTCTTGACAACTACTATCCATTCATTAAAAAAACAAACAAATAAAACAATACTCTCCAACTTCAAATAAAACTAGTAACCAGATACTGTAATGCCTTACAAAAATCTTACCTCAGAGTTCTCAAGGACACAGTCTAAGTGTCAATTCATTACTAATAACTGAATATATGCTATTATAATTGAAAAGATATTATATATTCAATTAATATATACACATATACACTAACTTAAAAAATAGTCCTAAGCAAACTGCTGTGGTTGTATGTAGGTCAAGCTGTCTTGACAGGGATGAAAAAGATGAAATACGACACAGATGGAGATCTTCATGATTTGAACATCATCCAAGGAAAAGCTTTGGTGCTTACTGAAACACACAATAACTATAGGAAGACAGAGCCCTGTTGTGAACATAGAGCTTCTTAGTGCTGTTACTAGAAAACTTATTCCATTCTTTGGAAATATTTGCTCCTGAAAGCATCTAATAAAAACACAAATTCAAAAGCTCAGGTCAGCCTGAATAAAGTTTTCAACAGTAGCCTTCTAAATTTCAATAAAGTAGTAACTCTGTATTGATTTCCACAACCCAGCTGCTCAAGGAAAAAAAGTACCCAGTATTAAATGAAACTACTGCATGACAGAAGTAAATCAAGTTCAAAAGAGGGCACAAAACTAATGAACTATAAACAGAATAGAAATGTGAAACAACAAAAAACTACAGAAAACCAGCCCAATTTAGAAAAGCCAATTACAGGTAAACAACTGGTTTGAAAGAATATTTTGAGGACATAATTATGAAGCTGAGAGTTATTTTTAAAAGCCTCCAAAAATGAAAGGGGAAAAAACAAAGGGGGGGGGAGAAGAAAAATGTCTCAGAAATTGAAATGTGGCAAACACATGACATTATCCTCCAGTAATACTATTTGTTGATAAGCAATTGTTCTGAATGGGACTGGTGGAAAAAACTGAAACACATCAACAAGACTACAAGTACAAATCATAACAGATCTAACATTCTCATACTTGTGGGCAGTATGGTCAAAATACCACTCCTCTCCCACCAGACATAAAATAAAAGGTTTTGACAAGAGAAGGTCACGTTACAGATCCAGTTATCTGAACTAAAAGCAGGAAAATTATCTTTCCCTTATTTCCCCCCTCCCCCAACTTCCTTGCCATTGTAACAGAGAAGAAATGCCCAAATTTCAAATCAGAGACTGCCTGACCAGAGCAAGGGAGAAAGAAATTAATGGGAACAACTTTGAGGAAAATATGGTCTACATTGAAAGTCAATTGGTTGAAGAAATGAAAAAACAAGACCGCCTAAACAGAGAGACTGAACAAGATAAAGAAGAAGTCAGTCTGGGTAAGAGCCAACAGGGAGGATGGGGATCTAGAGCCATGGGGACAGGCAGTAACAGGCAGGAATGGCAGGCAGCTCTGCCCACAGCCAGAAGGGTCCATTAACTTGTGTCCAGAAAATCTGGGCAGCATCAAGAACTTCAACGACAAAGGTGGCTTTAATCCATGACTACCCCTTTTTCTGGCACACATATATTTGTCCATTAAGATTACCAACAAACCCTAGTAACTATAGATGGTATCTTATAGCTGAAACTGCCAACAACCCAAGAAACACGAACCTTGAGAAACTTTCATGTTCTATTTCACAGTGAATACAAACTCTTCAAAAAGCACTTAAGTATAACAAGATACTAATTTATAGCCTATTTTGCAAATGTATTTAGTACAAACATGTCCACTAAATGGATAGTCAGAACAGAATCTGAATAAAAGAGGTCAAATAGAGTAACTAAATAATGAGAACACTATTTATAGCAGCAAAAACTTGCAAATTGCCCAAAGATGACAGGAAACTGCACTTATGCAAATAAAGAGAGTTGGGTTTGAGATTAATTAAATCATTAATCCTTTTTGTTTGCAAGTCATTTTCAGAAAACACTTCAGCCTGACATTAGGAAAGTACTGTATGTGCAATATTTTATACAAGCCATCTTCAACACTTTGACGTTGCTTCTGTATTCATAAGAAAAATACTTAGTTTGCAGTTTCTGAAGCTTTTTTTTTTTCAGTAGATCTTATTTCCGATGTGAACTCCTTTTAAAACCTTTTTGATACCACCTTACTCTTTTACTCCTTAGTGTCATACAGGATCCTGAAAAAAGCAAAGGTGTTAGGCTATGAAGCGCTAGGAGGAAGGTCTCCTGAAACTAATAAAACCAATGGAATATGCTTGCCCAAGGCCAGCTGCTTTTCATTCACATTGTTAGGCTCTAACACTAGGTACTACAGAACACTGCTAACCTCACTTAGAGGTACTTTCCTCATACAAAAACAATACTTCCAGCTCTGTTGGGAGTGTGACGTGGCAACTGTAAAAGCCCCAGTACAGATTTTCTAAGGTGTCTAAGCACTAATGGTGACTTGAGAGTACTTGCTTAATATTGCTACACTATGCTGAAGCTTTATTTCACTTTATCTTTGAGATATAACATCAGCGTCACTGCTCTTACACTAGTAATCTATTTTTCCAATTTTAATTTCACACAATTCAAGTATCGGAGATGGCAATAAAGGAAACACTTGTAATGAAAATTGACTTCCCCGAAGGGACAGAGTTATACTAGGTCTGCTAGATCCGTTTCCCACCTAGTCACAGTTTCCAGATCTAGAGCAAGGTAATTTCAAAAATAAATTACACTGGGCGGGGGGTGGGGGAGGGGGGATGACGACAACAACAAAACTAGCTAGCAATGGCAACTATCCTGAAATAAGAAAAAAGTAGCAAACAACAAAAAAATCATATTCTACACAAATATTTAGTTTAACTACTGTATTAAAATACATTTTAAACAGAACTTACAGACTGAGTGACACAGTTCTCATGGGACATGCTTCTTTTACAGCCCTGATAATCATTTAAATCCCATGTTAGCTTAAAAAAGTTCACACAATCTTGATGACATCCCTGCTCAAAATATGCCACCAAACCTCCCAACTACAGTGCACTCTTAACTCTACAGTTATGGGCTCATCTCTAAGTGTTGCACAGCTAACAAGTTTTGTATCAACAGCAGTGCAAAGAAATCCTCTTTTAAAGTATGAGGATATTTCCAGTAAAGCCAAAGATTAGTTACATAGGAATATTTATTTATATTTAGACTCTTATGGAACAGTGAAGTTAATGTTTTAGGCATCTTCCTGAAGCTCAAGGCTGCAAAACTCAATATGGTAAGAATAAAACATTCACATAATGAATCCACTGAGAATACCTGCAAGTTTTCTACTCTTTATTATCTAGAATCTGGGAGAACTTATGCTAGAAGCTAATTACTTACTCCCAAGCAGGAAGAACAGGATAAAGACAAACCTCAGTAAAAGCCACAGTACAGCCTTGGGAAGACCAAAGAACCAAGCATTTCCACAGATCAGAGATCCTCTCCCATGATCAAGCAGTGGTCTGAGACCAAGCACAGACATCTGAGGAAAGCTACATCACTTCAAAGCAAATTTTCCAAAATAGATTGCTTCTGATCAATCAAAATCATACTTGCAATTAATTTCTGAACTAGCAACTACTGCAAGAAATAGTCACAAGTAATCAAATGAACAGACAACTCCTTGCCACTTTAGCTAACTATGGAATACCTTTACCAGCAGGCAAAAGGATGGTAAAGAAACAACACAGTATTAAAAAGAATCATTACTACAATGCACAAACAAGGTTATCACAATGGTAGAAGTATATTCAACAAGCTGATCTGACTTTTGCAAGTGGCCAATAACCATTCCCAATTCCTTAACATGTTGCTAGCTCTGATGCCTATTTAAAAACAAACAAACAAAGAAAAACGACAAAAAAAGACTAAGTATGCAATTTTGCTTCCAGCCAACTAAGGCAAGCGGAAGAACTGAATTGATCACCAATTTGCTATACATGCTCACAATTTCCACTGATATGTATCATGAGCGCAACAACAGTACATGAATTGATATAACAATATAGGTAATGTAGTATTGCATTATCTGTCTGTACTACCCTCAAACAACCTTAGGAATAAAAGGCCAAGTATCACATGACACTGAGACTACTGCTAGAAGACCAACTTCCAAATCCAAGATGTGTTTTGAAGACCACATATAAAGAGTAATGGGTCTTTAAATGCAGTTCTGATTATTCTTTTTTCTTTGACAAAAGTGAAAACAGAAGATTGGGTAGCTATTCACTTTGTTCAATTCAATTTCTTCTGAAGATGAAATGTATCACATTAGATAAAAGCAGTTAAAAAGAAGCAATAAGCATTCTATATCCCATGGGGTGAAAAAGCCAGTATCAAACTTTTCAGGATATAAGCCGAACATGGTCCAAAACTGAGGCAGACAACTATGATGTCCTTTGCTTTGATCAACTCTTTTCAAGAAAGAAAGGTGAGAAAGTTTCACTGCAACATGCTGTTTTTCATATCTGGTCATTACTGATTTTGTTTCAGGTCAGATACAGTCTCAGCTTCATCGGCTTTTTCACCATACAACATCAATGTACAAATACTCACTGTCTGCACTTCTGCTTTCAAAAGTGAATCAACTATGAACGTGAAAAAGACCCCTCTTTTTATACTAAAAAGAAGCCTGCTCTGAAATGTTCTGTTCACTATCTGCTCTTTAAACCCTGACCCAATAATTTCAAATTCAACAAACCATGAGGTGTGATGGTAGCCCTCTGGAAGACATTGCATTTGAGGAGTTAGCGATCTTGGGCAAGCCACATCTAATCTATCAGGCCTTGTGCATAAGGCTTGGGAAGCCCACACGCCAGTATGGGCAGCTGCTGCAAGGGAATCTGCTGGAGCGCCCCATGCCAGCCTGTGCTGTGTGCTGGTGGGTATCATGAAAGAGACAACCCTCCTGCTTGTCAGGGGAAGATATATTGTATATGCTTTGTGGATACAACCTCTGCAACAGAAAAGAGTTACTCAAAAGGAGATGTTTTTAGTTTTACTCCAGCCAGAGTCCCAAAAGACAAAATTGATAGAAAACCACCCTCTGTTTACAGGAAAAAATATAAACAAGTCAAAGGGAAAAAAAAACAGACCACAAAAAGAAATCAGGACAGCAGATAGAGCAATTACACCTTCTGCTCCCCCATTTAGTGGGGAATGGGAGAGTACACCAGGACCAATTAGTTACCCCAATCTCGTGGTTCATGTACAAAACCCGTATCAATTGACTAGATTTGGATCTTCCTCTCACAAGGTGCAGTGGGTGGCTGGGGCACATGGGGAGGTAACAAACCTTATATTCCACTGACAGTACACTGGAGGAGTCATAACCATCAGCAAGTGATGGCTCTAATGGTTACAGGCCTGAGGTCACTGTAATTTACAGGGACCCATCCCTTTACCTTAAAAATAAACTGATTAAAATTAATCCCTTGGGAGAGTTGGGGGAGAAGGAGGTAGAAGAACCTGCTTGTTAAATACCTTTGCTTTTAAAATTGGGTTCCTACCTGCCTTTTATGACAAAAGTACAAGTAGCTAAAGTATATAAATGCATTACTGGGCATGACTTGTTGGCAGGCAAAACTTTCATGAAAACAGGGGGCAAATATTCTTTTGGGAGTTATACTATCACTGTGGGAAAAGCGGTTAGGGTTCCTGCTAATTTTGAGCCTCCCTCAAAATGGGTTGCATCCAAACAGTACAGGCTACGTAGACATCACCCAGACGATTACAGCTCTTAGAGGCTGGAGTTGCTCAGACAGCCCATTCCCCCCTTCAATAGCCCCATCTGGGCAGTGAAAATGCCTGACAGCTCCCAGAGAATGACAGATGGTTAATGATCACTAAACAAGGCTGCCCCACACTCAGAGCTGCAGTGCCCGATGTTATCACTCTCCTCCAGCATACTGTATCTGAAGCTGTGGCATGCTGCATGGGATCCAGTGAAGGCTTTCTTTGGCATTCCAGCTGCTAATGAACCACAGAAGCAATCTGCATGCTCGTGCTGGGGTCAGCAGTACACCTTCACAGTACTGTCCCAGAGGTATCCACACAGCCCCACAATTTGCTGTGGGCTGGCAGCCCAGTCTTTGAAAGATTTCAATACTTCCCCGCAATGTAAATAGCTCAGCTATGTGGATGATGTTACTCACATCACCAGAGGGACCACTGGTACCATTGAGCAAGAAGTGAGAGAAGCATCGAGTAACGTTACTGAGACAATGCAAAATCATGGTTGGGAAATCAGGCCCCCAAAAATTCAGAGAGCTGCCACAGAAGTAAAATTTGGAAGGATAAACTAGCAGAGACTTTGCAGAGCAATGCCCAAATCAGCTAAACAAACCATACTTTTTATGGCAGAAACGCAGAGCAAAGTAGAAACACAGAGGATTATTGGTCTTTGTGGGTTTCAGAGGCAATTTATACCATATTTGGCCCAGATATTAAGATAATTATATAATATAGTAAGAAAAAAAAAAGGTCAGTTCTTTCCAGAGGAAAAGGTAAGAGTCACCTTTGAACAAGCAAAGAGAGCAGTTTCCCACGCAGTAGTTTTAGGTTAAGAACTAGCCAAAGAGCCTTTCGAGCTCAAAGCCCTAGTATTGGCTGAGGACGTGGCTTAGTGGAGCCTCTGGCAGCAAGGGGACGGGTGGCACATACTGTTGGGCTTCTGGTCTCTGAGGTCGCCCCCATCAATGCAGAACTACAACGGCTTTGGGCTGTTGTTGCTGCTGGCCCAGGTGCTGGGGAGCAGGCTCTTGATTTCCGACCACCCAGCCGATACTCCTCAGTATGTTCTGCCACGTGCATTTCACAAAAGGCCGCGCCGCCCACCAGTTCCGCAGAGAGCGGATGCGGGTCTCCCTCCCTCCGCCCCAGGAAGCCCGGGCCTTGCCCGAGCCCGCAGCGACATCTGTCGGCAGGCTGCGGCTCACAGCCACCCTCCGACCCCACCGCCCCGGCGTGGCTTTGGGACAACGCACACTCGGCGGGGAACTACTAGGCCAGGTTTTGGGAGACGTCTGTGCTGGTCAACGTCCGAGAATGCCAGGAAAGGGGGTGTGTGGGAAGACCCCCGTGCCTTGATGACCCTCGCAGAGACTGCTTTATAACCACTGACCTCATACAACGAGAAATACAGATTGTTCTCATCTCTAAGAGTTACTACCTTCCTTTCATACAAACGTTAAAACATCTTTTCCATGATAGAGTTATTAAGGCCCATTCCACAAAAGAAAGACCATAATAACTCACTGCCACTATCATCACAGCTTGTGACTTGCGGAAAATACAAAAGATAATTGTCCTTCCTGAGCAAATTAAATGGGCGATTTCTTATGGGAATTAGAAGGTATTTTCACATAAATCACTTTGTCTTGTTAACTAACAACTTAAGCCCACTTTAGATTTTAAGATCACATCCTAAAGGAACACATTTTCAGGCCTGCAGAGCTACTGTCAGCAAAAACAACCTCAAGCCATTGCTAGAGCTGGACCCTTAGCGTGTAGCAGCAGGTGGACTCAGAACTTCCGGATAAGCTTTCTCCTTCTCTGTGAATCTCCAATATAGCCGTTTAACAGACTGGTTTGGAGAACTGTTATTTTAACTAAACAGTCTTAGTCACCCAAGTATCCATATTTCGCACAGTCTCTCATAACATACTCACAGAGGAACTGCTGCGAAGTATGGTCTAGAAAACAGGTGGACTGGCTGAACTACCAGGCTCAAAGGGCTGTAACAATCAGTGGCACAAAGTCCACCTGGAGGCCAGTCACTAGCAGTGTATCCCAGGAGTGAATACTGGCTCCAGTCCTGTTCAACATCTTCATTAATGATCTGGATGGTGGGGCAGAGTCCACCCTCAGCAAGTTTGCTGATGACACCAAACTGGGAGGAGTGGTCAATACATGAGAGGGTCATGCAGCCATCCAGAGGGACCTCAACAGGCTGGAGAAAGGGGCCGACATGAACCTCATAAAGTTCAACCAACAGAAACACAGTGTTCTGCATCTGGGAAGGGACAACAACTCCATGCACTATGCAGGACAGGCTGGGGGCTGACCAGCTGGACAGTAGTTTTGCAGTAAAGGCCCTGGTGGACAAGGTGAAAAGGAGCCAGCAATGTGCACTCATGGCAGAGGGAGCCAGCGGCATCCTGGGCTGCTTGAGGAACAGCATTAACCAGCAGGCTGAGAGAAGTGATCCCTCAGCTTCCAGTCAGTACTGGTGAGGCCACACCTAGAGTGCTCTGTCCAGTTCTGTGCAACCCAGTACAAGAGGGACATGGACATACTGGCACAAGTCCAGAAAAGGGCTACAAAGATGACTGAGGGACTAGAGCATCTGCCATATGAGAAGAGGTGGTACTGTTTATAGCCTGAAGAGGAGGCAGCTTGCTGGGGAGGGCATGGAACTTATCAATACATATAAATATCAGATTGATTGGTGTGGAGTGAAAGCAAAGAAGACAGCATCAGACTTTTCTCAGTGGTGCCCACTGACAAGACAAGAGGCAATGGGCATAAACTGAACCACAAGAAGTTCTGTCTGAACAAAAGAAAACGCTTATTATGAGGGTGGTCAAACATGGGAAAAGGCTGGCCAGAGAAGTTGTAGAGTCTCCATCCATGGAGGTACTCAAAACCTGACTTAACACAGTCCTGGGCAACCTGATCTAGCTGTTCCTGCTTAACTGGGGGGGGGCAGATTATACTACATGATCTCCAAAGGCTCCTTCCCACCTCAACCATCCTGTGATGGTTGTATTAACCACATAGGGAGAAAGCCTGGTGAAACAGTCAAAGAAAAAAAAGAAAAAGAAAAAAAAGGATTAGTAAGCACATCTTTGCTGTCAAAAAGAAACAAAACTAGAAATCACTGTTTAATTAACATTCTCATAACTGTCACATAATAAAAGCTATGTTATGTAGGAATAGCTTATATAGGAACAGCTAGGTTCTCTAAAATTAGATATCACAGAAAGTACTTCTGAAAGGACTACTCTAAATTAACATACTTTAAAAAAATCAGTAATTTTGTGATCAAAATACATTAACACTGTTTCAATCCAAATGTCAGTAAACAAGCAGAAAGCAAAAGCTATTTTAAGTCAGGATAAAAAAGATGCATTAAAATCCACCAGAAATCCTTAATCTCTTCCCTAATGAGATTGGGATTCTTAGTACTATGCAATCCAGCTCCTTAACTTGAGTTCAGTGTAGAACATGCTCATGAAAGGAATTAAAACCAACTGCATTTAACCAGTCTGAATATAAATAATCCACAGAAAACTAAAGAATATAGCATAGAAGTCTGCAACAGAGCACTGCTGATTTAAAACGAGCGCTAGCTTTCATAATTTTTTTTCTCCTCTTTAAATGGACTGCTGTAAGCATACAAGGCTGACTTGATCAGTTTTCAAGTTCCTTTTCTTCACTCCTGGAAATATCCTGCTTTAGGGCCCATGAAGAAGGTTCAAGGAGAAAAGAACTCTATTAAAGGAAGCTGACTTGTAAAACAAAATAATCACTGGCACTCTAGAACCAAAACCAGTCCCAAAGCAATAAGCACTGTTGTGGATAAAACACTGGCCTACAACCAATTTCAGTACCTAAACAGATGTAAAGGAGTAGTTTCACATAGAGCTGACTCAACTGTGAAGGGGTACAGGGAGGAATCACAGATAATAGACAGGTATCTGCTTCTAAAAGAAAAGGCTGTGGCTTCCTGGAAAGTTGTGGATGAAGAAGGCAAGTATAACTGTGTATCACTGATGCTGGAATATGAATGCACATTAATGAACCCCATAGAACAAAGCATCCAACTGTACTTAGTAATTGTTGATGTAACATTTTAAATACCTGTTAACAAAGACACAAGAAGTAATCTATTTGCTGCAGCGCAGGTTAGATACATGACCTATTCCAGTCTGTCTTTCCTGTCTCCTTCTCTTTTCTACCTCAGTTCACATTAGCCTGATCTTCAATCTTTCAGTGTTTTACTTCAGTTTTTTGGTCAATAGTTCATATAAACCCTTCCCCTATTCCAGTTTTCCAGTTCCTCACCTGATCTACATTGCCATGAGCCCATCCCCAGACTTCACAGGATTTCTCCCTCTCCTGGTTGTACATCCCCATCAGGTCATGGTCCCCAGAGTATCTACAGATGCCACATTTCTTTGTACACTGGCTTGCTTCAGCAGACTTACATTCATCTCAACTCTTCCTCTTCTCCTCAGTTTACCTAGTTCTCCTCAAGTTCTCTTCTAATCTCAGCTTCTCAGTCCTCTATTCTCTTCACAGCAACATAACACATCTCCCCTGACATGGAAGACTTTACCACCAATACTTAATAATTCGTTGACGTTACAAGTTACAGACCTCAGAAATTTATTGTGGGAAGTATCAGCCTTTTTAAGTGTAGAAGACTGACCATCATCCTGTAGTTTAGAAATGTACCTTGGAGCTACTTCTGCTTAACGTCTACGCACCTGTACATGAATTCATTTTAGTTTCACTGAAGGTGCTTTTAATAAAACAATCAAAAAGAAGGGGAAATGGAACAGGTTCTGAAGTAAAGAATAATTAGAGACTTAGGGAAATGAAAAATGGAGTGGCAGAAGAAATTAAATATGAATTTACTTACATTATCTTGGCAGATTATACCATCTTTCTTTGATGAAATAGAAGGTCCTTCCCCCAGACAAAAGAAAATGCAGTAGACCTGGTCTGGGGAGGGGGTGGGGTGGGAATTCGGTATATTTTCATCCATACTACAACACTGAATATTTTTAAAACGGGAAGAAACTGGATTGGAAGATGTTAAAAAAAAAAAAAATCAGTATGAGTAGTTAAACAAAGACAACTGTAGCATTGAAAGGAGCGAAGTGATAGAGTTTCATTAACTAAGAGTGTTTCAAAAATATAGCCTCAGTATTTGCATAAAGGAAACTAGCACAAAATATAGGGAAGAACCTACAGAATTCTGCTGAAGCAGGGCTGAAGAGGTACTACTCATTCACAGGAAGATCAGAGTGCCATAAGAAAGAAATGGGTTATTTTGAGGATCAAAACAACAAAAGTATCTATTTTCTTAATTTCTGCTTTTATGTCAAACACTTCAGGACTGTCTGCTCTTAGCTACCAGTTTATCAGCTGGAAAGAACAGATCATATCAAGTGATTACATGATCACAGCTACTATGATGTACTCAAAATAACAAAGAGCAACAATAAAAAGCATTTTTAAGAGGTATTTAGTAATTTCAACTTCATTACAGATCTGCTTATACTAGTGTCACTGTCTTCACATGCAACATCAAGTACAGTCGCAGTCACCATGTACAAGCTGTGTTCAAACTGTAAGCAGAAGGAGAAAGGGCTACTGGAATCATAGAGTATCTTCAGTTGGAAGGGTCCCATAAGGATCATCGAGTCCAACTCCGTGGCTCCTTGCAGGATAACCTAAAACCTAACCATAAGACTAAGAGCATTGTCCAGGCGCTCCTTGAACTCTGACAGCTTGGTGCCATGACCACTTCCCTGGGGAGCCTGTTCCAGTGACCGGCCACCCTCTCAGTGAAGAACCTTTTCCTAATGTCCAATCTGAACTTCCCCTGATGCAGCTTCATTCCATCTCCTCGTGTCCTATCGCTGGTCACCAGAGAGAGGAGATCAGCACCTCCCCTCCACTGCCCACCTTGAGGAAGTTGTAGACTGCGAGGAGGTCCCCCTTCAGCCTTCTCTTCTCCAGGCTGAACCCAACAAGCTCTTAATTTTCCCAGTATGTAATGAGACAAAGACAGCCTGGATCATTCAGCCTAGCAACATAAAGTCTAAATGTAAACGTGATTGCTCTCTATAAATAAACCAAAGTATATACCAATCACAGGGAAAGAACTAAGAATTAAGCTACTGAATAATACTAAACAAGAACAAATGAGTATATGAAGGCTGTGAATAATTTAGGCTGTAAATTAGACGGACATTTTTTAAACAAGCCAGAAAAAAAAAAATTATAATCCACAGCATCCCCCAAGATGAATAAATGTTTTATCACGTGGATTGAAAAACATTATTTACAGGCCTGCAACAGAAGCAAACGTACAGCTAACAAAAAACTCATTTGCATACTTGGGTGGAAGGGATAAAAGTGAAACACATCTTCTATAGTTTTACAGTGGTCCTCTAGGGTTAAATCTAGTCCTGTACTTAAAAAAAAAAAATTCACAAATCTTAAGTTCAACGTAAACATTTATTCATAATCCCTTTTTGTTCCTAAGTACGAAAGACCTGAGGCATACACTAACACAGAAGACTCTGAAAATGAGTAGCCCACTTGCAACATCCAATGGGAGTGTCAGAAGCAAACTTTTTTTTTAAGTTCCTTAAGTCTTGATTAACCCTACACACGAGGGACCATGACAGAGAGATAGATGATTTTAAAACAGACTATAAACTTTTGAGATACCCTTCCTTTGTAGAGATTTGTATAGTACATATTGTATTAGTACACCAGGACCATGAATGTACAACAGCACAGATTAAAACAGCAGAGCAGGAGTAAGAAGAATGGCACACCTGCTGCAAATGAAGTGATCAAGTGGAGTCATAAAATCCAAAAAAGAATATTGATAACAGAAAGGAACTGGCAGGCACCGGTGGAGTGCGAGACCGTACCACACACATGGAACCGCAAATATATGATATGACTCAACATCACCCTCGGCATTCTTTGTCAAGTGAACATAAATGCAGCAAAGATATGCAGCATCATTACCAGTCAAGAATAACCCAAAAGACATGATGAGGACTTGATAGCCAGCATCACTTGCTCCCCTTGTCACTGCAAGTAATCCTGGCCAGACTAATTGGATACCTATCTGTCCTGGTCTTCATAAATGTAGGACTGCAAAAGCATGAGTATGAAAGGATGAAAGAAATCCATGAGATAACACATAAGAGTTACTGAAATTGGTTTTGTTCAAAATGAAAGTCATGTTTCCTTCTATCCAGTGATCCATTGTGAGCTGCTGCACTTTAAACTCTTTCACTTCATCTGGTTACACACCCTGTTTGGCTGTTGAAGAGCCACGATATCTTAAAACAGACCATTTGCCAAGTGACATCTGTTGCATAAAATGTAGGAGGTTCATCACTGCAGCAGGAAAAGCCTAGGTTATCATTTACCATCTTTCGGTTTCAGCAAAACACACTTTTTTTTGTTTGCATAAAATGGTGGATTCCTCTAATTGAGTATTTTCATTAATAATAACATAATACGTTGATGGTTGGAGGGAGGGTGAGAAAACCCCTTACTGTAAAAAGTATAGTAAGTGCTCACAGTGTATGGAGTGCTGTTATGACAGAGCTCTTCCAACTAATGACTGCTAAGCATCTTCCTCAGATGGAGGTCAGGCAGCTTGTTTCTATTAACTAAATTGGAAAAGCTTGCTTTCTTTCAGCATCTCTTCACATATAATCTGCATATATCTTTTAAGAGGCTACTTTTACATTTCATTCACATTCTCTCATAGAGATGGAAAAGAGAGTCTCTATGCAACTTGCATTTCTCAAAAATTATAATAAAACCAAAAATTTTAGATGTATACCTGAAGAACAGCAAGTTTCAAAAGCCAGCACTAACCATGCATTTTGCTTACCATTTATACCTACACTACTTTCCTTTGTCAGCATTGTTCTTTCCTCACATGGTCACGACTTGTATCTCATAATCTTCTTGATTCCACCTTATGCTTCCAGAATTTTATCATAATCTTAACATACAAAGCTCTCCACACTTTCACTCCCACATACTTCTAATAGCAAATTTACAAAATTGCACTGAAATACATGTTTTAACACAAATTATGAAATAACACATAAAAATGAAGATATACTTAATCAAAATATTTTTCAAGTAAAATTTTTAGATCTTTCTGTAGGAACATGTTGAATCATTATTTCAGAAATACTTTTAGTTTGATTCAACAGCCCCGGGCAGTGTATAAATAACACCACCTCCTCCTTACCTTGGCCAATTGGAAGAAACTGAATCTGAGTACAGGTAAGACTGACGGGTCATTAAAAAATCAGAAAAGAGTCCTCCACTTACCACAGAGAAATTAAGGGGGTTATTCATTAAGGAGTATGTTGCAAATCCTCACTGTCTTTCAACAGCCCAAAGCATTTCAATTTTGTATATTCTTGTGGCCTTACAAAAGAAAAAAAAAGGGGGGGGGCAGGGGGAAAAAGGGGAAGGGGGGGGAAAGGGGGAATAGGAAAACTACCATGCATTATCCTACAAATATTAAATGTCTCAATGGTTCCATCTTCTAAACTACAGTTCTATGTAGTCAGAAAATACTTAGCTCTGCCTTGGGAAAACACCCTGTATTTATCTGATTGATCCAAGTTCTGCAGCATCAAAAAACAGAATTTCAACGAGGCTCACTAGTTAGAGGATGTCCAACATTTCTTTCTGTTGCTTTAACATTAGACTGAAAACACAACACTCCAAGTAGAGAGGGTTTCTTAAAAGTTATTTGGAATATTTTCACTATATAAGCTGTCATTCTAGGCCAGACTGGTAAAACATTCCAGCAACAATTTGCTCAAACCAGCCAGCACCAGATATCATTCTCAAGATACAAGATGATTAATATGGTATAACCTACCATATGGAATATGGCAGATATGGTATAACCTACTCCATAAAGTGTTTAATCCCAATTCTTATAAATTTTTTTCCAGTGTAAACCAGAAATAATTTTTCTAGTTTGCTTGGCTTCATTTGAGATACTCTTCAAATCTTTGTTTGTACTAATAGCTGTAATTTTGGATAGAACTGTTATATGTGTAAGCACCCCAGATTTATTCATCTCAAATATCACCAGTAATGGTCAGATCCAATGAAGTGTTAAATGGAAAACTGGCAAGTTATAAAATGACTTTTAAAAATAGTCTTCATTTCATTGTGCATGCCATTGTTCTTGAGTATGCAACGTGGATACTTCTGTCAATGTGTGAAATGAGGACTGCAGAACGAATCCCAACCTCTCAGCTCCCTTTGAGCCATGACTACATGTAAAATGGAAGCAATATGCTGAGAACAACTTTGCCTTCAAGATGTAGTTCCTTAGGATTCATATGTAAGGAATCAAGAAGAAAACTCCTCTCAAACTGAACATTTTGTGTTATCAGCCACATGCCAAGAAATAACTTCCAGAAGAGCAGATTCAATTGTTTTATTTGACACTTAGCAGCCTGGAGGTTATCTCACTTGACAAGGAAGCAGACAGAGCAATGAAATGGTGGGTTTGTGTTTTGGATCGGATCACTAAGATTATTTTGAGCCTGCTTGCACACATGCTTGTGCAGACCTCTGCTTCCATTTGTCAAAGGAAGGCTGTGTGTTCTGCACCTGCTTTTGGCTACTTGTAGCTCTTACCTCCTAGATCTCCCATCTTCACCTGCACCAGTGATGGGATCCCCACATCAAATAAACTAGCTGAGTACGTGAGGATTGAATTCAGCCTGCTTTCCATTTTTTCTGCAAGCACTAGTCAGCAAACATGCATCAATCTTCTAGTAAAGTTATTTTTAAAAACTATCTCCTGATTTCAGATCTACACTACAAGTCAGACTCCTGATTTCAGATCTACAGTACAAAACAGAAATATAAATAAGAGTCTAACATATAAATCATCTAAAAAAATTAAGTTCAGTTAAGATTTGGGGACTGAACTGTAATTTTCTGAAAGCTAGATTTATTACTGATGATTTTAATGCTGCAACACCTCTAAAGACACAGAAGGAGTACCCCAAATCAAAAAGGAAACAAAAGGCCTTTTTCATATCAAGTGAAATGTCATGAAGAGACTTGAGATATTAAAATGCCTGTCTTCTTACAAGACGACTTCCATTTCCATGCCAAACAAACACTTAGTCTTTAATAAGTAGCTTAAAAATTCCAATTAATGCCAGTGATTTCTCTTTTTCACTGGAACCTGTAAGAACTCTTATCTGCAAGCCTACAGCAGGCAATCTGAAAACAGTCTACAGTAAAACATACCAACTTGTCAATGCCGCACCTCCATGTTGGTGGTCCACAAGACCGTCTGAGAACTGACAGTGGTTTTACCATTCCAGAAGGGCTTGGGACCCACCGTTCATACACCAATTGTCACGGCACAGCCACACACTGGCAAGTGAATAGTTACTTGGTATGTTCAGAAACATGTGTCACTCAAAACTGTGAGGGACTGACACAGAAAACATGTATCTTTCAAAACTAATGCATAAGATCTAATGCAGGAGTTTTTAAAAGAATTAACAGAATGGGCAGTAGAACCTTTAAAAAAAAAAAGAAGAAAGAAAAAAAGCCACTCCCAGGGACTAATGGAAACCATAACAGCACAGCTCAAAACAGCTGGAAGTCAAGACTAACAAATGTCAACACTTGACTGCTTTCCATGGCTGGACATCTAGAGGTGAAAAAACGACAGCCTCAGCAGAACAGCGCCAAAGTCCGAAGGGGCTCTGCCTCTCCCGCGTTCAGCCATCTTTCCCCATCACCGCAGCAGGCGGCCGAGATTCCGCCCAGGCGCACCGCCCCCGAGCCGCCGCTGTCCCTTTAAGCCGGACCCCATGACAAGCGGGAGGAACTGGCCCCCGGGACGGCCGCCCCGCCGCCCCCCGGCC
>NW_010972621.1:393748-446788 GCF_000737465.1 Haliaeetus leucocephalus
CCCGCCTGCCCGCCGGTCCTGCCTCGGACGCCGCGGGGAGAGCCGCGGCTCCGCCCGGGAAGCCAGCGCTTGCCCCGCGGGTGGGTCGGTGGGGTGAGCGGGGATCCCCCCGCCGTGGGCCGGGACGCCCCGCTGCGTTGAGGGCCGGCTGCGGTCGCTCTCGCCGCCCCTTGCGAGCAGGAGCCGGTGGGTCCATGTGCTGTCAGTCCCGGGGAGCCAAGTCCTTTCGTGCCGGGCGCGAAGAGGCTGCGGTCGCGGGGTCGCAAGCTGCGGCAAGCGAAGCGAGGGCAGCACTCTGCAAAACCCTCTCTCTCAGGCGGGGGCGGGGGGGGCTTAACTAAAGCCGATCCGCGAGGCCCCGGGACGCGGGGCTTTGTCCAGTCTTTGCCTTGGTGAACAGCAACAGAGCCCGGCGGGCGCCTGCGGCTCAAAGGAGGACGCGCGCAGGCTTTTGCTCGGACGAGGCGGTTTGCCCCGTCTCGGGCCGAGGGCAGTTTCGGTGGCTATCGCCCGGGAGTTACTGACTCAAGGTGATGGGGAGCCAGAGAAAGGGAACCTCCGAGGAGTGGGTGCCGAGAATAGCACAGTCAGTTACGGGTAACAAAGAATGCAAGCCAGAGATGCCAATTGTTGTTGGAGGCTCGTTGTACTCCAGTGTACTTGAGTAAGATGATGATTTCAGTGGAATTCATAACATAGAATAGCAAGCTGAAGCTTGGGCATGTCTTGTACTGAGCTGTATCTTAACAGCACATACCCACTGCATGTGAACATTGCTCAGCATCTCTGGCTGAACAGGTTTATGCAGGAGACCTCTGAGAGATCCATCTGCATCGGTCAACTGGAAGAATTAGGACCCAAATCTGTACTATATTTCAGGGGCATTGTAATGAAGCATTCATTTGTTAAGTGGCACTGTCTTAATGCTGCTTTAAAATATAAAAATATATATGGTAAGACGTGATTCTGCCACCCTCAGGTTAAAGTAATACCTTGTTTTGTAAGCATTTCTACCGACTTCTTTATGAAAACAAATTTGGGTAATTGGGCCTGGGATGGATGTTTCAGTAGTTCCACAAAGGCTACATGTATTACTGTGACGAAGGATTTTCCTTATTTGTACAAAATACACAGACTTCATGAATTAATTCTTTGAAAGCTTATTCACATTTCCCAAATTAAAGCACATCAATGGATTTTTTGCTTGGTTTAAATGCTTGGTCCTTTTTCTTCAGAAGGTGAAAACTCGCCTTTGTGGGGGTATAGGACATAGCAAGCAATCAGTGATTAATGTGTCCCAAAGATGTTTTCGTTCTTTGATGACAGGAAATATTAAGCTCTTCGAACAGAAATGATGACTTGCTGGCTCCAGATGATTTGCAGAGTCACGCCAGCATTTCTTTATAGAGCTCTTCGTTGTACCAAGCGCTCATGTAAGTTTGTGCCAGACTTCCCTTACATTATTGATCTAGCTCATGAAACTGAACACTGTAATTGCAAAGGCCTGGTCTAAGGTTTTCAGACTCTACCCTGATCAAAGTGATTCAGTGGTGTTTCTGTGAAATGGCAAGCCTATATACGCATGTGTTGCCTAGCCAGGAGCAGCCCAAAGGCCTGCCTCCACCTTTCGTTCTGGCTGGGATGGTGTGGCATACAGAAAGGTGCAGCTTCAGAGTCTCTCACTCACAGGGGACTATATCCTCTTCTAGCAATGTTTCCCATGCTAGCTGCTCTTATGCAAATTCTTTAATTGGTGTAGATTAATTTATATTCTCAAAGCAATCTCTGTAAAGGAGATTGGACAAGAATTGTCCAATGGACAAGAATTTGGAGAAGGAGCTGAAAATAGTCCTTATTAGCATGTGAATGTTCCCTGCATTAGAAGGTCCTATTTTATAAGAATATTAGGGCCCTACAAAGCCAGTCCTTTCTGTAAGTGCAGAACATCTGGCTTACAGGTATTAATAAAAAGGTATCAAAAGTATTTGAAAAAAAGAAAGAGAAAAGCATTGAAGAATTTTATTATCACCTCTGAAAAATTAGTGGGAAGTAGAACGAACCTGCGGCCCACTAAGAGGATATTCTTTAATGTTTTGTTTCTGATTTTTAAAAGTTTTTTCTTTAAAATTAGAGAAAGGATATTAAATTAAAATTTTATGAATACCTTCGTATTGAAGTCATTAATTTGAGTAGAATCTGCCAACTCTTTTATTTTTCATTAGGGTAAACATAAGGCAATCTACCTTAAACTTCATGTTTAATGGCTCTGTAAATAGATCTACTGTTTTCACACCCATTTGATCACATTGCTTTCATTACTTTGACTGTTGTTTGAATGCTTTTTAACTTTAATTTCATTTGTATTTCCCACGTGGTGACCTCTCTGCCAAGTGATTTTGTATTGCTTCATAAAGGCAATAAAAATGAATACATTAAAATGTGTTTAATTTTGCCTCCTCCTCTTCTGAAATCCAAGACTAGACTTACAGTGTCCTTTTCCTAGAGTATGAGATTTCCTAGCACAGAAAACTAAAATAACTTTTAAACTTTGTTTTGTGACTTATGCTGTAACCTTCTAGTGTAAAGTGCAGAAAAATAACCACACACTAGATTCTGTAAGGTACTAAGCTTCCTGTAAGACTGGCTTCACTGAGTTGAAAAATATTTCTCATCTTGTGTGATTAGTTATCTACTTTTACTTTAATGACTTCCTAATTAAAACCGAAGTATTCCGAATGTTCTTTTTTTCATAAAAGATTACTTAATAGAATGGTTTTTTTGTGGGAAATAAAACAGTGTGGGGTTTTCTTTAGCTTGCAAATCATTTCTTTAAATCTACAGACTTCTGCATTAGGTCCTAATTCAGCAAGGACTTTAACCATTTGGAAATTAGGTATGTGCTAAAGCAACTACATTTAGACCTTTGACATAAGAGTTATATCAAAATATTTATTTGGACTTTATTTAATGTCCTGAGCTCTTGCATTGTGGCAAACATATCTTGAAGTTTTTTATTATCTATGTCTGAGCAATGCAGGCAATCACCACCTGCCATTTATAGATACATGAGGAAGTATTGTTTGAATGTGTCCAAAAAGCTTTTCAGTCATGCAGTCCTCTTGCTTATACTTCAATAACAATAATATTGTTACTGGCAAACAGCTATAATAAATATTAAATCATAAAGGTCTGTAGTATATATCTTGATGAAGTATTTTAGATAGATTGATTGATTCCAGGCTTTGACCTCTTTGCTTTGAGCACCATTTACTCTATTTTTGCCAGAGATACTTACTTCCTTTTTTCCTCTTTTTTAGGCAAAACAAAATGCCACCCTTCCCTTTATTCTTTAGCATGTATAAAAGCACAGACTGCATCAGACACTGGAGATCTGTGTGGAGATTTTACTTTGCAAATGGAGTAGCATGCTGGCAGCATAAAGGATGAAAGTCTTTGAAGAGCTCTTTTGAGGATAGAAATCAGCCCATGATCTCCTTCAGGCTGCAATCTTACTCATTGTTATTTCCAAGATTTTTTTTCAAACACTCGCCAAGATAAATTCCAATTTAAAAGTGAGTCCCAGTGAGCTGGATATGTATTATATAGATACGTAACACAGCTATAGTTAATGCACTTTTTATACCTCCATCTAATGCAAAAATACTACAAAGAAATACCTTTACATTGAAGGCTTAATTTTATCCAGGCAGATGGAAATATGCCACAAATCCAGTCACTTCAGCTAGCACACTTAGCAAAACTGTAACTCCTGTGTGCAATAAGTGGTCTCTGCAGACTGCAGATGAGGTAAGCTTTTGGGGGCACTGCTGCTTATATAATGCCTTTCCCATGAACGAAAGATGTTCATCTCTAGCTCTGCTAGGCCAATACTTAAAGAATGAAACAATAAATCATATCAACGTTTTGAAGATGAATTATTCATAACCCTGTATTAACTAGGGTGGTACCATATTTTACATACCATTGAGTATGGTTTCTAATAAGACATGGTTTCAGAACAGAAAATATTTATTGTTGTAGCTATCTCATCTATGTGAGTGTTGCTACCCTACACATACACTAGCCTTTGGATCTTAAAGCATAAGAGAAATTCGACATGGCTGAATATTTGTGCAAGTGATTACTGGTGCCCTGGTGCAGGTAATTCAGTTAGTTGTCATTAGTCTGAATGTGCCAACTCAAATAACGGTCCTTGGAAAATTATCTACATTTCTCCTGAGGCTTTTCGTGTGTCTTTAAATAACTTTACTCTTGCCTCTTTGCCTCTAGGATCTCTACACAGGTCTCACTGAAGGGTTGGGTTTTTTTCATGTACTTAACATTTTTTTCTTTGTTTTGAGAAAAAAATGTCACATACCTATGGTAATAACGAAAGAAGACTTGAAAAAAAATGTTAATTAGATTTGAACTAGACCTTCAACTCCATCTTTAAATTGTCTCCTAAGAATTTGGTGTAGGAGAACAGTGGTTTGACATTCATTGTTTGTACTTCATTGCATTAAGCAGTGACTGATGGTAGATCCCAGCTCACCACTAAATTCTGCTGTATTTACTGAGAGACCTGATGACTAAGCTGCAGATATGGTCTCTAGTGAGATACTCCACTCTAAAAGGTTAATTTTTCCTAGTGCAAGAATACTTGTTTACAGAAAGAGAAGTAACAGTAAACTTTAAAATGTTTTGAGAAAGTCTAGCAGTAGTCCTTTCTGCTTGTTGGAGGGTTGTGCTGCTGCTATATTATAAGTGTTTAAGTAGTATTTCCATTACTCAATTTCAAGATAAAACTACAAAATTATCCCAGATTTCAGAAAAGTAACCACAGGCACACTGAAAAGAAGGGAGATCAGGTGGGTTTGGGTTTTTTTTGTTACAAAACCTTGAAAGAATAGCTATAGACAGAGGAGATAAAAGAAGATAAAGGGAGGGGTGATGCCAGATTGTCCCTTGCATATACATCCCTAATTGACTATACATATAAATGATTGTTTGCCTAGAACGAGACAAAATCTGCCAGCAAAATCTACTGAACAAACAACAACTGTTTAACTAACTTTTAAAGGCCATTTACTCTATGCTAACATTGGTTCTTAAAGGTAACTGCATCCAGGAACACATGAACAGAGAGGCAATTCTTGAAGCCAGAGCAAATCATGCTGTGGCAGCTGTGTATAAATAAGCAGATTTATGTTTCAAAGTGTGCGAAACAAACACTGAAAAATATGCAATTGAAAAAGTGGCAACATTTAGCCATGATTTATCTAGGGGTAAATTTGCCAGTGTTGTGCCAGGCTTAAAGCACTTTTTAACGGGCTGAGTCATGCATCCACACCTTTTGAAAATCCGGGTAGCTGGATTTGTCATGGACTAACTCACGGTCAGTTCCTTACAAGCTAATTATTACACACAGCCAATGCAACATCATAAAACTTAATATTCTGGACAAGGATGTAGCCTTAGAATTAACATTGGGGGAGATTATTCAGCCACAAATATATAACGTGACCAAGAGTGTGTGTGCCACAACAGTGGAGGGATGCGGGATGGATGCCAGCTCTTGCTTTGCTTCATTCAGTAAAATTACTCATCTGTTCAAAATTAATGAAGAAGAATGAAGTTACGACACTGGCAAGAGAGACAGTGAAAGAAATGAAATGGTTCTATTTAATATTTACTTAGTACTTTAGGTTTATTATTGAGTATTTAAATACTAACTAACTGAGCTTTGCAACAGCAGTGTAAAGAAGATAAAGCATTTTTTCCCCATTTCTACCCTGTTCCACAGAATCTAGTAAACTCTTAATTTCTCTAAGACTAAAAATAAAGATATCCAATTGTGGATATAGAACTAATTAAATAATCTGCCAAACTCACCATAGTATTGTACCTTTACTGAGCTATCAGTCAATAAGACCCTAAATTTTAGATGAGGAAACTTTCAGTTGTTCAAGGAATTAGTGGATGAGACCCCCTGGGAAATTGCCTTCAGGGATACAGGAGCAGAACAGAGCTGGCAGCTGATGTTTTTCTTAGAGCACAAGACCTTCTAATTCCCATGTGTGAGAAATCAGGCAAGGAAGGCAGGAGACCAGCATGGCTGAGTGAGGACTTCCTGGTCAAAGTAAAGTGTAAGAAAGAAATGCATGGGCAATGGAACCAGGGACACGTATCCTGGGAAGAATATAGGCACACTGCAGGGGTGTGGAGGGGTGCCATCATGGAAGCTATTTGGCAAGGAATGTGAAGGACAGTAAGAAGGGATTCTACAGGTACGTTGGTCAGAAAGGAAGATTAAAGAAAATATACCACACACCCTCCCAAAATAACACAGGAGAACAAGTGACAACTGACAGGAAGAAGGCCAGGGTGCTTAATTCTTCCTACATCTCTCAAGTCCCTGAACCTTAAGGCAGGGACTGGGTGGACAAAGTCCCTCCCATCTTAAGAGAAGATCAGGTTCGAGACTACCTGAGGAACCTGTACATATGCAAGTCTATGGGACTCAATGAGATGCATCCCAGGGTCCTGAGGAAATTGGCAGACATAGTTTCTAAGCCACTGTCCATCATATTTGAAAAGTCATGGCAGCCAGGTGAAGACCCCAGTGACTGGACAAAAGGGAGTATCACACTATCGTGGCTTAAGCCCAGCCAGCAACAAAACACCATTGCTCGCTCACTCCTCCCCCTCCTGTTGGGATGGGAATAAGAAAATATAATGAAAGGCTCGTGGGTCAAGACAAGGACAGGGAGGGATCACTCACCAGTTATGGTCACAGGCAAAAGCGAGACTCAACTTGGGAAAAAAAAACTCAAATCTATTTAATTTGTTACCAATCAAATCAAACAGGATAATAAGAAATAAAACCAAATCTTAAAACACCTTCCCCTACTCCTGCCTCCTTCCTGGCTCAACTTCACTCCCGATTTTCTCTACCTCCTCCCCACAGCGGCACAGGAAGATGGGGAATGGGGATTGTGGTCAGTTCATCACACACTGTCTCTGCTGCTCCGTCCTCATCAGGGGGAGGACTCTTCACTTGTCCCCTGCTCCAGTGTGGGGTCCCTCCTACAGGAGACAGTCCTCCATGAACTTTGCCAATGTGAGTCCTTCCCACGGGGTGCGGTCCTTCACAAACTGCTCCAGCATGGGTCCTTTCTGCAGGCTGCAGACTTACAGGCACAGACTGCTCCAGCATGGGCTTTCCCGTGGAGTCATCCACCTGCTCCAGTATGGGGTCGCCCATGGGCTGCAGGGGGACAGCCTGCCATCTCACCAAGGGCTGCAGGGACATCCCCTCCTCCAGCACACCTCCTCCCCCTCCTTCTTCACTGACCTTGCTGTCTGCAGAGGGGGTTCTCTCACATTCCAAAACCCTCCCCTGCTGCAGGTTTCCCGTTCTTAAATCTGTTCTTCCAGAGGTGCTACCACCACCACTGATTCGGTCAGTCTTGGCCAGAGGCCGGTCTGACTTGGAGCCGGGGAAGTTTCTAGCAGCTTGTCACAGGAGCCACCCCTGCGGCCCCTCCCCACTGCCAAACCCCTGCCACACAAACCCAAAGCACACACCCATTTTTAAAAAGGGTAAAAAGGAGGACCCTAGAAACTATCAACCAGTCAAACTTACCTCAGTGCCCAGTAAGATCATGGAACAGATCCTCCTGAAAGTTATGTTGAAGCATATGGAAGACAGGGAGGTGATTAGAGACAGTCAACATGGCTTCACCAAGGGCAAATCATGCCAGACTAATCCAGTGGCCTTCTACGATAGAGTGACTGCATCAGTGGACAAGGGAAGAGCTACTGATATGTCTACCTAGACTTCTCTAAGGCCTTTGATATGTTCCTCCCCAACATTCTTACCTCTAAACTGGAGAAATTTGATGGATGGACTGTTAGATGGATAATGAATTGGCTGGATGGCCGCATCCACAGAGTTACAGTCAATGGCTTGATGTCCAAGTGGAAACCAGTAGTGAGTGGTGTCCCCCAGGGGTCCATACTGGGACCAATACTGTTTACGAACTTCATCAACAAGATAGACAGTGGGATTGAATGCACCCTTGGCAAGTTTGCAGCTAACACTAAACTGAGTAGTGCAGTTGACATGCCCGAGGGATGGGATGCCATTCAGAGGGACCTTGACAGGCTTGAGGAGTGGGCCCACATGAACCCTGTGAAGTTCAACAATGCCAAGTGCAAGGTCCTGCACCTGGGTCAGGGCAATCCCCAATATCAATACAGGCTGGGGGATGAAGGGATTGAGAGCAGCCCTGTGGAGAAGAACTTGGGGATACTGGTGGATGAAAATACAGATACGGGCTGATACTATGTGCTTGCAGCCCAGAAAGCCAATCGTACCCTGGGCTGCATAAAAAGAAGCATGGCCAGTAGGTCAGGGGAAGTAATTCTGCCCCTCTACTCTGCTCTGGTGAGACCCGGCTTAGAGTACTGCATCCAGCTCTGGAGTCCTCAGTAAAAGAAAGACATGGACCTATTGGAGCAGATCCAGACGAGGGCCACAAAAATGATCAGAGGGCTGAAACACCGAACACCTCTCCTACGAAGAAAGGCTGAGGGACTTGGGGTTGTTCAGCCTGGAGAAGAGAAGGCTCTGGGAAGACCTTATTGTGGCCTTTCAGTACTTAAAGGGGGCTTATAAGAAAGACAAAGGCCTTTTTTCCAAGGTCTGTAGTGACAGGACAAAGGGCAACTGTTTTAAACTGAAAGAGAATCAATTTAGATCAGATATAAGGAAGAAATTTTTTACGACAGGGGTGGTGAGAAACTGCAACAGGTTGCCCACAGAAGTTGTGGATGCTGTGAGAAGCTGCTAGAAGCTTCCCCTATGTCCAACAGAGCCAATACCAGCCGTCTCTGGGACGGACCTGCCACTGGCCAAGGCTGAGCCCAACAGCGCCGGTGGTAGCACCTCTGGGATAACATATTTAAGAAGGGAAAAAAGTTGCAGGGCACACAGAAACAGCAGCCGGAGAGAGGATTCAGAACCAATGATGTAGGAGAACCAATCCTGCAGATACCCAGGTGAGTGAAGAAGGAGGAGGAAGAGGTGCTTCAGGTGCCAGAGCGGAGATTCCCCTGCAGCCCGTGTGGAAGACCATGGTGAGGCAGGCTGTCCCCCTGCAGCCCATGGAGGTCCATGGTGGAGCAGATATCCACTGTGGCCTGTGGAGGACCCCACGCCGGAGCAGGTGGATGCTCAAAGGAGGCTGTGACCTTGTGGGAAGCCCACGCTGGAGCAGGCTCCTGGCAGGACCTGTGGCCCTGTGGAGAGAGGAGCCCATGGAGCACGTTTTCTGGCAGGACTTGTGATCCCCCAGGTGACCCACGCTGGAGCACTGTGCTCCTGAAGGACTGCACGCCATGGAAGGGACCCACGCTGGAGCAGTTCATGAAGAACTGCAGCCCATGGGAAGGACCCACGTTGGAGAAGTTCATGGAGGGAGTCTCCTGTGGGAGGGACCCCATGCTGGAGCAGGGGAAGAATGTGATGAGTCCTGTCCCTGAAAAGAATGAAGCGGCAGAGACAATGTGTGATGAACTGACCATAACCCCCATTCCTCATCCCCCTGTGCTGCTGAGGGGGGTAAGGTAGAGAATCCCGGAGCGAAGCTGTGCCTGGGAAGAAGGGAGTGGTGGAGGGAAGGCATTTTGAGATTTGGGTTTATTTCTCATTACCCTACTCTGATTGATTGGCAATAAATTAAGACAATTTTCCCCAAGTTGAGTCTGTTTTGCCTGTGATGGTAATTGGTTGAGTGATCTCTCCCTGTCCTTATCTTGACCCACAAGCCCTTTGTTATATTTTCTCTCCCCTGTCCAGCTGAGGCGGGGAAATGATAGAACAGCTTTGGTGGGCACCTGGCGTTCAGCCAGGGTTAACCCACCACACCCATCACTGGAAGTGTTCAAGACCAAGTTGGATGGGTCTTTGAGCAGCCTGATTTAGTGAAAGATGTCCCTGCCCATGGCAAGGGAGCTCAGACTAGATGATCTTTGAGGGTCCCTTCTATCCCAAACCATTCTGTGATTCTATGATTCCATGATTCTATGATTCGATTATTTTAAGACTTGGTTAACTTATTTTCTTTATTCCTCATTAACCTAGAACTTATTTGTCCCTTAGAGAGCAAAAGAGTCACTAGGAATCATGTCAGACAGCGGAGGTCTCAAACTATCCCCCTTTTCCAGGATGAAGGAGGCAGAATCTCACCAACACGAAATGTCTGAGGATGATGTGCAAATTGCTCTTTCTTGAAAAGAGGGCAACCTGTTCTGACATCCACTTTCACTCTGACATCTAACGAAGGAACTCATCCATTGCTTGTGGTCTGTAAAGAAAGATATCTAACCATTTTTTTCAGACCGATTTACTCCATCCTCTCTAAACAGAGCCTTAGAAATGCATTTAATCCTTAAAACAGGAACACATCTTTCCCGTTCTTGTAATATATTTACTCATTTTCTGGTTCACTTCCTTTACATCTGATTGATATTTGCTTGCCGGAAGATTCCTCCTGGAAGCACATCCAACCAGATTAAAAAAACAGCAGGAGAAAGTGCTGAGATCTGGCAGATGGCCTTTAGGTTAATGATTAGATATATCTTTGCAGAGGTCGTTGTCCCTCAAGTGAACAATCATCACCTATAGAGAATTACAGCAAGCCACTGAGTGAATCTGGAATATGTCAGGGATGTGACTCCAACAGCATTCCACCAATACCTATTTTTTCCTGGCTCACATGCAGAAAGCTGAGCAATTTATGTGAGCCTACTTGAGATTCCCTCATGCATTATGTCCTGATTTCTGTGGCCAGTGAACCCAGGTCTCCAGAAATGGAATCCATTCTCTTTATCTTGCAACAGAGCAGATAACAACATATAAGAGTAAATTTTTGCCTTGATATATGATTCTTCTGAAATAATTGAACATAGGATTGCTAGAGCCAGCTAAGTTGTTTTTCATCCATTTTAATTTCTAACATTGTGGCAGATGTAGCCATTCATATTATGTATCTGGAGTCCTGTAAATGTAAACAAAAAGGTTTAACTCCATTCTGCAATCCATTTTAACTCTAACGTAAACTTAAACCTGATTATAAATTGCCTGTTTCCATGGGGATATGCTGGACTAAATATTAACAAAAATGCAGTTACCGCTTTTAATACCTGTCATGGTCAAAGGTACAGGATAGTTTTTCAGCCACAATCAAACTGAGGTTTTGGGTCTGGGTTTTTTTTTTAATGGCATGAAATCAAGATACCTATCCCTTGTGAGACACCTAACCTTGTCTTGTAGATTTCAAAATTTTCCCCTCTGTTTCTTCTAGTCCTCTTGGAAACAGTAATGTTTCTTTTTTTTAAGATTTGCTATCAACTTACCTTCCTTATAGTTTTTAAATCAAGAAATTATATCCAATTCAGTCATTGGCTGGTGAAAGATCTGCTGTATTGCATGAGAATATTTGCATGGCAATGAAGAGTTGCAACATCTATCCAAACATAATTGCTATTTGAAGTACCACATTACTTTAATTACTTGAATTTCCTTTGACATTTGGTGCAAATTCCTAGAAGTGAATGAACAATGGAAATATGGGAACATTTCAGCAGTGCTTTCATATGTAAATATTCTATGCATTCAGAGCAGATGTTTGTATAAATGCTTGTACTAAATTCCTCAGCCTCTGTGTCAAAATGGTATTTGCTTGCATTTGAACAAAAACACGTCTTCATTCAACCTAATGCAGCAGAGATTTAAAGACTTCTGTCATGGCAGCTGCTTATTATGGATGTTAAGTTCAAGCAGGAGCCACAGTTGTGCAAGTGTAGGTAGACTGCTGATGACAGGCTATAATTGTCTGAGCCATCAGAACAACTAACAACAATTCTTGTAGCTTTGTCTTTTTTTCAAAGGTCAGTGAGAAATACTTGTCACAGTCTTATTAAATCTCTTCTATGTCATGAACTGTTTTAGGAGGAACCTAGATGCTTCCTCCACAGCCAGCCAAGTCAGTCCTCTTTTGTAGATTGTATAGTGCTTCTACTGAGGTATTGGAAAGTGTGCTGAGGGATGGGTCTGCCATGGTTCTGGACTGCTCTGGATGTAGGAGGTACAGTGATATTTGCCCAGACCCCCCAGGAAAACAGTAGAGTAGACAGAAAGACCAATAGCCCTGAGTGCAAAGTTAGCAAAACATGCAAGTTGATCAGTAGAAGAATTATGTGCGCTTAAGGAGATCTTTTGGTTCTTATGGAAGCAAGTGAGGGGGAGAAAAAAATGCCTGTGGATGAAAACTGCTGTTACACTATTTTTCTTTCATTCAGGAGCCGATAGTTAAGTAGAGGTTCAGTGAAACACTTAAGTAGCATCAGTGTCTGTCTTCTGATCAAAATACAGTATGGCTGAAGCTTCTCTGTGTTCATGTGTTGCTGTAGTAATAATCTCCAGGTAGGAGGTCCCTTGGGAAGTTGTCTTACCACTGAATATGGCAATAGCACCCGAGCATGTATGTTTGATGGAAAGTTGTGTCATGATTCATTAATTAAAGAAAAAAAAAAAAAGAAGAAAAAAAAGAGAGCTACATTGTCCTTTTGAGAAGATTCCTATCTCTGTATTCTTAAGTGTAAAGGTGGGCCTTCAGCCCTGACTCCAGCGTGTAAACTGTGGAGAAATGAAAGGGTCAAGCTGTCTGACTTTCTTTCTTCCTTTCCTTCTATTACCTGTAGGTTAAAGTTAAAGAATTTCCTGTTCAGCCTGTAGATGTTTCAGGTCACCATTTCACTATAGATTTTTTAGGACATCTAACTCTTTTCCCACATTATATATGGAGCCCAGGTGGCTAAGCGTAATCCTGAGTTTTTAATTCAGCTAAGAGAAGTGCTGCACTTAACTGCTAGGTCTTGTCCTAAACCTGTAAAATATTGCATTTGTACAAGTTATTTGCAGCCAGCCTTCCCTTACTTGAACTTTCCTTCATACCACAGATACAATCACAGTTTTAGGAAAGAAAATATTAGTTCTATTAAACCACAATTTCTAATAATGAACCTCTTGTTTGGGATGGCAGAGTGACAAAATGCTAACACAGTCAGTCACTTTGTGAACTTTATACTGCAGATCATAAAATGAAGTAGCTACATTTCCATTAAACTCTATTAACAGCAGGGGTGGGGTTGCATAATTCAGACAACCTACCATTAAACTCTTCATTTTAACTACAGAGGAGAATGCAGTGGGAAATAACAGTGTAGAAGGTTATTCTATTCATAACTGTGAATTAGTGTGCTATTAGTATGGCCTTTGTGTAAGAAATGAAAGAGACGTGTTGCAAGAGAGGTGTTGCCCATAGTATGCAATGTGCAGGCTTCATTGATTGAGAAAGCAAAGACTCATTTTCTGAAGCAGCATTCTTATTGATAAAATTGCTAATTGATTTCTCAAAAAAAACCCAACCCAACCAAGCCAAAAACAGATGAAACACTATAAGAACTGAGAAATGCTTTAACATTTTGTCAAATACTCTGAAAATATATTTGAGGACTTCTAAGTAGTCCCTAATGGGTGCCCACTTATTTTCTCGCTAGAGTCCTGGAAGAGAAAAACTCCTGAAGAGCTTGTGTCTCGGTTTTCTGTTTTATTATAATGGATTTTCCTTAAGGTGAAATAAGCTGTTCTGTTCACACATTGGAAAGATTTGAAGTAAGCCTGGTCTCACTCCTAGAAAACACACAAGCATTGCACTTGACATGTTAGAAATCCGGACGTATTTCTGCCCACAAGCTTTCCATGGTAAAGACTCTTAAAATAGAGAAAGAGTTTGTGAAAATATAGCTGCTTTCAACACTATGCATGCAAACAAAAAGCCATGATTTTGTAGATAACTGTCCAGTCATTTCCATGTCTTTGTATCCTAGACTGTACTAACACTATCAGTGCCAGCTTCTCCTTATTTTTGCAAAAATTTTTGTTGATTTTTGCTTTAGAAGGTGTTAGAAATGTGTCTCATTTCAATGGCATTGCTGTTCCTTGGAAGTTCCTTGGAACACTGTAACCATTATCTTGATAAAGAGAAGTGGAATGTCTCATATTTGTTCATGTCCCATAGCCAGGTCCTTTCATGAAAATAATTTGAAAACTCTTTTAATTAAATAACATTACTAGACTAATGAACTTGCAGGATAAATGGCCAGGTTTTCCTACAGCTTGGAAGGAGCTGAAGGGTGGCTGAGGCCAGTTCAGACTTCTGTTAGTGAGTTATCCACAAGGTCAGCTACGCTCATCTAAAACAAACTGTCTTGAAAGAACACATCACTGGGACAAGGGGAATTCACTATTACAGGCTTTGGATCGAACTTGTAAGGTTAACAACATATCTAAAATATGTATGCCCACCCTCACTCAGTTTCTGTTATGTCACCACAGGTATAACCCATGCTGGAGAATTTAATTCCAGAATCCTATTACAAAATTCTATGTGGTTATATTGCTGTGCTATACTGAATTTAAATTATAATTTTTACTTTCTCTGGAAATCAGCTGGACAGATTTCTTCAGACATCCCTCTGATATCATGGGATGAAGACAGTCAACAAAAACAAAATCTGTCCGGTTCCAATGCATTTTTAAACCATATTCTTTCCATGGTTTTTGGTATTTGTAACTGAAGTATTGAGCAGAGAGTCCTGATGTTATAACGCATCTGTCAGTACAGCCTGTTCAGCACAAAGTAGTAAAAAGATAACAAAATTATTAGCAGGAACAGAAATTCCTCAGTAAAATCTTAATGCCTTGGTTGTGCACGTAGAATCATGGAGTGAAAGAGAACCCAGAAAGCCACCTATTCCATTACACTGCCTCAGAGCAGGGTCACTGTGCCTAAAATGAATACTTTTTCATTGAAATACTTCTGAAGATTATAACCAGTATGGTTTCATAAGTAAATAGTGTTCAAACATCGTGCTTTAATGCTCTGAATTTCACAAAAATTTACAATTGATAAAGGGAACTGCAGTGGTTTAGGATAATCCTCACCAGATATAAGCTGGCATAGGTCCACTGAGTTTAATAGATGTACTTCACAATCTACCAGAGGATGCTTTGATCTGCCATAGACAAAGAAAAACAAATATAAAATCTGAATACTTACAAGTAGCAGCTGGCAGAGGCCCAGCCAAATAAAAATATAATTTTCAGTTCATTATATTGGCTTCTCTTCACTGAAGGGAAAAAAATGAAACAACTAACTACTCCTTGAATAAATATTCATACCCGATATGGTGCAGAACAGCAGCATCCAGATTGCCTGCTGGGGAGCCTTGTGGTGCATCCCAAGGTTCCCCTGTGATCAGCTAGACTGGAGACCTGTCTCCAGTGCCACAGTTCCCAGTGGTAGATCTTCTTACATCAAAACAAGGGTAATGTATGGGAAGTTGTGCACAAAGCTAAGCTTCTGGATCAAAAATCAGAGATCAATTGCAGGTTGCTTTTTGTGTGGATTTCTGTAGAAACATACAGCAATGACAAGTTAGATTATTTAAAAAGTTTATGTGATGAAATCCCTAGCAAAATCTTATAAAAAGTGATAAAGTCTCAAAATCACATGATTTTTTAAGACAAAAAAAAGAGAGTTCTGCCATGATCTTTGTCAGCAGAGAAGAAATGAACCTTTTGGAGATATTTTGTAACTGCTTCTTATTTTCCAAGGTGTTTTCTTTTTAAATATAATTTTTCTGTCTGTGTTTTCTGTTACCTTCAGCCTCAGACTGAGGTCCCACTCTGAGACAATGTAGAAGACATACAGGAGAATTACAGGCAGCTTCATCTGCCAGTTAAAACTTTATTTATTTATTTGTTTTAATTTATAAGAGGAAGAAGACTGAGTGTCATCCTTGTCATATTGTCATGATTTTGTCATCCTTGTCATACTGTCAGGCTGCAACACTAATACAATTTCTAATATGCAAGTCTAGGAAGTCAGAGGCTTGTCTGCCTGAAAAGAGGAAAAAGTTGCCAGGTTGCAGTAGCTGACAGGGACAGAAATGGACAGTTACTTATCTTAGGGGAAAGAAACGAGCTGCAGCAAACCTGCACCTCCCTTCTGCCTTGACTGAAGCTTGTTCCAAAGGCCCTGAAGTTTGGCCCTATTAGCTAAAGTATGAAAGACTACTGAACAAAGAAAGACCACCAGTTCCAATTCTGCTTGTATGTCTAGAAATCATCTATTATCTACTGTTCAATATACAGATTGATAGATAGATAGATAGATAGATAGATAGATAGATAGATAGATAGATTTGGGAGGACAAATTTGCTAGGAAAGAGTCCAAAAAAAGACCAAATCATTGAAATGAACATGGCTGAAAGTTTCTTTGGATGGGTAGATTTACTGCAGCATTTAAGAGAAGGAATGTGCCTTGATTAAGGCAATATATTCAACGTGCAAGACCAAAATTCAAACTAGTTAGGAATATGAACTATGCGACTTAAAAACTGCAAATATTTCTGCTTTTAAGGCTCTGCCAGTTTCACACAAACTGCTCTGTTAGCCAAGAAGTAACTCCTACTGTGCAGGGCCTTACTAGATGAATATCTCTTCAAAAACTTTTGTAGTTTTTTAGTGATTTTCAACTCACAGCAGTGGTGCTTGAGAGTGTATATCTGTTGGGGACCTTGAACATTTAAAACTGACTCTTCATCACATTTCATGCTAAAATGCATCACTAATTTTGGAGAATATTTAGAAATATTTAAAAAATTCAGAGATTTTAGTATCCCCCAAAATGGCCTATGTTCATACTGGTACCAGCATAGTGCTTGTATGAATCCTAGTTCTTCTTCCGCAGTTAAAACTGAGGGAAGTGGGTTACCTGACTTACAAAGTGTGTCAGGTTGTCCAGGGAAAGCTGATAGGAAAGCTATATTCTGTAGCTACCTCTCTGAGTGCTTGTAGCTTGTTTCAGGGTTAGGCATACTGCCTCAAATCAACAGAATTTTATTATAGCTGTTTATACCAGTGATGTATTTTATAGCTTAGATATTGTAATATCACACAATTACTAGATTGGGAGAATATAGCAGGCCAGGAACAACATGACTGTTGTTGATCTGTCTTGCAGATGTGCATGCTGTGGGTTTCCTGTTGATGTAAGGCAGAAGAGAACATGAGGACGCATTTAAAATTGACACTGGCATAGTAATGTGATTCTTGATGCTTTGGAAATTTGTAGTGCAACTTAACAAACATTCTGTTAACACCAATTTAAAGGGCAATGTATTCTCAACTTTAATGATATAATCACAAGGTTATTTGCTTTGGAATATATAAATACCCAGCAGATTTACTCATTTAGGAATTTGGTTCATTTAACAGATTAGGCAGTAGTTCAGTAATTGTATTACACAATTTACTACATGGGACTTCTAGTTATATAAAAATTTAATTGTTTTTATTTCATATTTGTTTAAGAGACTTTTGTAGTGGGAACATGACTTTAATAACCTAGAAAAGTGTCTTGTGTAACAAACATTTCTTAAGTAATTATGCCTCTGCTATATTGCTGGCATGCTTATGCATGAAAAGTGACTGCACCTCATAAAAATCTCTGATACCCTCAGTCTTTGTGATTGAGTGCTAAATCCAACCCTGTTGTTGAAAATACCCTGTATAGACTGACACTGAAGAGCAAATTAATTGCTCACTTCATCAGTCAAATAGACTTTCTCTTGGAGGGGCATAGCCCATGATGGCAACCAAGCCAGAGCTTGTGGCCAAAATGAGAAAATTTGCCCTCATGAGCATTGCAAATATCTCTCCACTGAGCAATCAGGCATGCATCTTCCTTTTGGAAACTGTTGGTGAGACTCATACTGGTACATAGCTTCCAGGGATCAGGCTTAACCACATGCTGTTATGAACAAAGCACAGATGGTTCAAAATGGAAGAAAGGAGGGGAAGTAAAGAACACAAAGCATGAAGAACAGTAACACAGAAGAGAAGTGAAGTTTTGATAAAATGAATAGGAAATAGGAGAGCTTACAGAATAGGGATGAAATGGAGAATACAGTGTCAGCTGTCAGTCATGTCACGAGGTTATTCTCAAGGTTGTGGAGCTGGTGCTGTTTTGTTTTTCTCCACTCCATGCACCTAGATGTGTAAAGCTGTAGTGCAGTATCTCCGGTGTGACTAGACTGCAGTGCAGAGCTGTGTCACACCAAGACGAGGCTAAGGAAAAGGCTGTATCACTGACATCTGATGGTTGCGTATACCCTGGGGAGATGTGGCCAGGATGGTGAACCTGCCCAGGCACTGGGGACAGGGACAAGGCCCCTCTCTGACCTCCGCAGGCCACTGCTTGCCTGGATCATACCCTGGGGATTCTAACTTGCAGCACCACTTCCAGGAAGGGAGAGCATATTTTTATGTCTCTTTCCCTCTTTCCCCTCATCTCAACCTATTACAAAATAAATGACCTAAGGGAAGAAAGCACCCTAAATGCCATTCTTTTAAGTGCAAGGGATTTGTGCAAGCTGGTTTATTCAGTTTAAGATTCTGGAGGGGATGATGTTTCAATATTGAGGATATTGCAAGATAAAGGTTATTTCTCCTGATGGACATAGAAAATCAGGTGGATGAGATTTTCTATGGAAGGACTTAGGATGCTCTGCATCTCAGAGTGTGTGTGTGTCTGTGTCTGTCTGTGGGTGTGAATAAATTGTACCTAAAGGAAAAACTTAAAAAAAAAAATTACTTGGTTGTGTCAATCATTCCACAGTTGAAGGCCTCTCCTAATAACCTGCAATTGTGTATGCAGCCGCGTATAGCAAGCAAATGTTCAGAAAATAAATTATATTCCTGTGTGTAGATGGGGCATTAACTCTAAAACTAGTTAGCTGGCCAAGAAAGTATGGCAATAGTGGTTTTCACTGTCTCAAAATGGAGTTACTTTGTTAAATCACTTCATACAAGTCTACTTGCAGGCTTCATAATTTGGCATCAAAACCCTCCCTTTCGATCAAACAGCATATGTAGCTGTCCTCCCTAGTAATGCACTTTTGCCCAGCCAATATGCAATCATGTACTGCTGAACATTTTTGTTTTGCATGACCCATCTTAGCTGTTTGGGGCAGATGAAGGTTTGCCATCGAGCAGAGCAGAGGAAGAGGACTTACTTTGAATGTGGGCAGGCCCATGCTAAAAAGGTTATTTGACAGCTTTACTCTTTTGTAGCCCATGGAAGCTGGAGGCATCTTTAAGCCTTTTTTTTTCCTTTCAGTTGCAGTTCATGATATGTTAGAGCACTAACTGCTTAGCACTCAAAAAGTATAAGGAATCTGTTACTTTAAGCAGA
Source organism: Haliaeetus leucocephalus (assembly GCF_000737465.1). Lineage (NCBI taxonomy): Eukaryota > Metazoa > Chordata > Aves > Accipitriformes > Accipitridae > Haliaeetus > Haliaeetus leucocephalus. The sequence continues at coordinate 413,138 of NW_010972621.1, forward strand.
GGAGGCAAAATGAAATCTCATGCAGAAAGAGACTGAAAACTAAGGAAATGAGAGGTCAAATGGCTTTCCTAAGGTCATGCAGCTTCTAGTACTACTGGTAGCATCCACATTTCCTGTATCTTTTACATCTCATAATAATATATTAGTTCTAGGGCCAATCCTGCTTGCTGTTGCTGTTATGACTTACTGCTTGCTTGTAGAGTTTCATGGTAGGCAATTCTATCATCTTCATTTTCTAGCCTTGTATTCAGCCCTGTCCTGTCCTAACCAATTCAGTCATCCCTTGAAATTACAGCTGTGGATGAAGCTGATAAGTTAACCTTACAGCTACCCCCTCCATTTTAATAATAACAGAAGAATCTTGCTTTGCTTGCAAAATTGAAGTCAGTGGAAAATTCCACAGCTAGGAACAAATTAGAACATCAACTACCATTGTGAAAAAGATTTAAGGAGAATACAGCTGGATATTATGCTAGTTACAGGTGCAACATGTATGATATTTCATCCAAATTAAAGTGCTACAAGGTCAGAGATAAGACTGATTTTTCCTTTTTATGACTTAGAATATTCTTAATTCATCACTTACAGGACAGTATTTTGCTCAGGCTTCAGCTGCTTTCTCTCTCTTTCCCTGAGATGCTGTAAGCACTGTGTCTATTCCCATATCCATAATTAAAATGAATTATTTTCTGAGAGAGTAAGTGGAACTAATACAGAAGCCTGTAGAAAGCCCATGCCACCGCAGCTGAACCGAAGTATTTTAGCAGGAGGCCAGGTCTACAAAAGAAAATTCTCCCCAGGGGTTCTTGCTTTATTCACAGTTTGAGTGACCTAAAAATAACACATAGAATCACAGCTATATTATTCCCCATGCAGTTTTACCAACATTTCAAACTAAATTGAAGAAACCATTCTAAGTTTAGTTTTCTGAATCTGTTTTCCAGCTCATCTTTACAACTTCTCTGACTTCTGCTTTATAATCTCGCCTTATTTTTTCTGTTTAATTAAGGAAATACTGCTTTATTCCCACATGTCTGTCTTGATAATGAATATCAGCATTTTCCCCTATTTCCAGATCAGAAAGACACTCTCCCACACACACCCTCTTCTGTAGTTCCATTTCCAGAAATCCACAATATTTGTCTAGGATCCAGATAAGAGTTCGGTATTTTACTCATCTCTGAGCAGTAACTAAAGAGAGTAGCTTGAGACATATCAAGAGCATTTCAAAGGATCATTGGAGTTTATTATAGCATAGACTAGGTTTTTCTGGCCAGATATATTTTCTTCAATGTTGTTTCTTAAGATTGTTTCACTTACTGAAAAGAACACAGCAAGATGACACTGTGCAGTCCTTTGTTAAAGGTCAAAATTATTTTATAGTAAATTAATCTCATGTAGATTTTTGTGCTAGTCAATTCTTTCTGGTTTATTTACTGCTACAATGCTAATTGTAGGTAGAAAGAAGTATGTGTATGTGAATTAATGTTCACTGGATTGTTTTTGACAATGTAGCCTTTTGTTTCCAATTTGCATAGTATAATGCTCATCAGTCAGTGTCAAGAACTGTATGTGTGGCAGCATCATCTTCTGGAACATCAGTTGATATATTTAGTTGCTGTACAGTATATGAAGGTTAGTCATCCTCTGTTAGGAAATAGCAAGGCTGTGTCTTTAGGTTGCAATAACATCCTCACTCTTACTAAGGTATTGGCTATAAAGAGTTCTTATCAACATGTGTAACTAATGAAAAATGTGGGGTTTTTTTCAGAAGTCCAGAGTTAGGAAACAATGAGTAAGAGCTTCTAAAGTTTCTGCAGTGCTCACAGCTTTCCTCTCAATGCTGTTTGTACATGTGTGCTTACATCCTCTAAAAAGAGCTTGTCAGAGCTTAAAGAAGACCCCTGAAGAGGAAGGGTATAGACTTTTCCCCAAGATAGCAAAAAACTCATCTGTTTCTGTCAAAATGCAAACCATGCTTCTACAGAAGAAGCAGAGACAGGCTTGGGCAAGACTGCTGTGGAAAGTGTAGAACTTTTTCAAGTTCTGCACAGTAATCTCTGAATGAATTGCCAAAAATAAGAAAATGCTTGAACTTGGAGGATGTAGTGCACCTATAGCTGTTTGTGTACTATGGAATTTGTACACTCTATCAACTCACCTTTCCTTCAAGTTACTTCCATTCCTATCTCCAGTGTTGCAAAGTGCTTCTTTTTGGGTAAGGGGAGAAAACGTGATGGCATTCCCCTTACAAAAGAGCTGCTTCTTGCACCAGAGTGAGGCATCAGTTACCAGGAAAAAAAACCACAGTGCAATAGCTAATAATGTTGATGTTTAAATAACCATCACTAAGCACGTGCATTAATTTGTCCTGGAGGTAAATGAAATACATTGCCCCATTTCCTGCCAGTGTTCCACATTCATCCCTTATTGGTTTTATTTGCAATCTGAATTGCTGCAATTTAGGAGGAAGAGAGAGAGAGAGAATGAAGGTGAGACTGGAGACTAGAACAGTATTTCTTTTAAAATGCCTGTATAGCATATATTAACTGTAGGAAAACTCAGCCTATTATAAGGCTGAAACATGAGCTGAGACCCTGTATGGCCGAGTTGCCATTAAGCGTGACACTTCTAGCACTGCCTGGAGTTGGGATTAATTTGTGACTTGACACTCTGATTCCGTTGATGTGGGTTGAAGGAGAGAAAGAGCAGTTAAAAAAGGAAGAGGGGGATTGCAGGCAGTTATGTCACATCAAACTGATCAGTTTTTTCTTCAGGTGCTAAGTGTGCAGAAATTTGCTAGAACCAACTCATTGCACTGGTGTATGTGGAAATGAGGGAGATATTACATGACATTTCAGAAGCAGACTTTCAGTCTTGTGAAATTCTTTCTACCAGCTCCTCTTTAATTTACACTACTTGGTTACTCTGTGTTATGACTCCAGAAGACAGAGTTGTAGTTTTTCCTCTTTGAAACAAGAATCCATAAGCACCTTCATTATAACCCTGTTGTTTATTTAACTTATTGCATTTACAGTGTTTGTTTTCTGTGGCAGAAATGTACCTCTAAGGTCTGTCTCAGCAGTTTGTAAGAGTTTCTGCATGTTATTAAAGAAACAGAGCTCTTCTGTCCTAGCCTCTTTCCCCATAATCACAGTTAGTTTATTCCACAGGTTGTCTTTAAACAGTTTTGCTTTATTAAACAATGCATTAAAACCAACTGCTATCAAAAGCAACCACATCACCTTACCCTTTCATAAACTTTTCCATGTAAGCTGAATCATGTTGCTTCATAAGTTGTTTCCGGGACACTCCATGCAGGTTCAGGGTTCACTCAGCCTGAGTATTATGTTGGATATGGGTCTTCATTTGTGGGCAGATACAAAGAATTTTTTTTTTTCTTCTCCTGTTCTCAAACATTTAAACATCCATCCTAAACACATGCCTTTTGGACTCATTTACAAAGATAGACATTTTATTTGAAGAAGGGTGGTGACTAGATAAAGAGAATCTGAATCCTTGAAAGGTGGTTTTCTTACACTGCTCTCTCACTGTTGCTGTATTTTATGTAGGATGTCATAACCAGGCACAGAACCTGGAGGAGACGAGTCACATTGTAGAAACCTCATGCAAACTTGAGAAACATAGGAATCTTATTTGTAGATGCTAGTAAGAGTTGTTTCACTAAAGTCACACAGTGGGTTGTAAGACTGGTTTAAATATTGCCCACTCTACTAAACTGTAATGCAATGAAATATTTCCCATATTTTGACACACAGTTTTGACACACAGGGAAACATGCTATATGATACAGAAAAAAATATTCGATCTCAGCTTTATAATAAGTAGAAAGCAAATCTGGCATATATTAGAAATAATGTACCAAAATATAGTAAGAATAGCAGAAATGTAGAATTTAAACATTAAATTAGTTGCTTGCAAAATGAGAACATAACATATTACTAAAACCACTCCACACAATGCCAACTTCAAGACATAAAGCTGGTGACCAGCAAGGAATTTAACAGGATGTCTGTGACAATGTCACTCTGCCTTAGAAAAAAATATTATGACACAAATATTCCAGTTTTTCCTTCTCAGTGGCAGAGCAAGCCCAGAAACTTGTAAGATACCAAGCTCCCAATAGGGAGAAAATGGCTGATGAAGAAGAAAAGAAAGCATGTCCTTTTTAAGAACATAAGCAAAAGACTTAAAAATCAGAAAAGCATATTAAATACCAACTGGAACTAAACATGAGCAAGTTTTGAAGTTGAATCATAGCTGTGCTCAGTGAGAAGACTTTGATATTCAGAGACTTTCCAGCAGACAGTTTTCTACTGAAAACTCATACATTCATACATGCTCATTTTAGCTTAAAAATGCTTCTAAACAGAGAAGAGAAACATTCGATCCAGTGCACTCCATTTTAAAGGTAGTGAAAGAAGAAAATTAATCTCTTTCACAAGCATGTGAGCCAGTGAAAATGCAATGTCTAAAGCAGGTTGATCCTCTTGTTCTCTCAGTATGTGTCCTCCTAAGCATGCCGTCTATATATTAACTTTTTCAGATCTTGGTGTTTGTGTCATTTAAGCTCAGAGAAAAATGCTGTTATTTAGCTAATAAAAACATTTAAAAATGAGGTAATCTGATTTTTATGATTACCTTTTAAGATCAATTATCAATTCTCATCTAGAAATATATGGTAAGTTCTGATACTTCTTTCCTTCATTCTTACAAACCTCTGGTTACAATCCCTGTGATTTTCTTTGCAGGACAATCAAGATGTCTGCAGGTCAAGCACAGCAACACAAGTTCCTCTTAAAAACACAGACATCAGTCTGAATATCTTCTCTCTATCCCCTGTATAATCAAAAGGGCATGAAGAACAAGCAGGACTAGATTTATCCAAGGTATTAATGATGCTATTGTTTTGTCTGCCCTGCCTCCTGGTGCAATACCTGTACCTGATTATGTGTCAGCAGAGTAGCTACGCAGCCTCTCTCATCTGTGTGACACAACCCTGTATGACAAGGACATGATGTGTTGTCATAGCTTTTTTTAATTTTAAGTTTGAATCTGATATTTCTGTTTAAAAAATTCCTTGATTTTTACATACAACTAACCTAACAGATTTTAAGAAGAAAGGTTTTGGGGCCTTGCCTGTTGCAAATCTCAGATAGTCTCAAAACATTTCAAAATGGATGTCTGAGGCTTACACAGCAGTAAAATCAATGTGCAGGAGAAGAGCAATCAATTGCTTCTGTGGAACAAGATATTTTGTATGCATCCATTTCTACATGAAGCTGCCTGCTTTTTATGTCGGGCTGGAGTGAGAACAAACAGTGCACAGCACATATACCTCTATATTAATGACATGAGCTTTGCTACCTTTTGAAATGTTATCCTGGAATGATTTAATCAAAGGGTTAAAGAAACCACTGGGCCACTTCAATTGATACCAGACAGTTTATAAGTAGGAGATACTGTAACAGTGACAGCATTGTTAAACACTTAACTTTGCATCTCTCTTTACAGACAAACAGAGGAGATCAGTTGAAGCCAGCAATCAGTTTACAAGTAATGACAGAGAATGAACTAGATCATGTACAGATTAGAGAACTGCTTCTTAAAAGCTTAAATCCACTTAATGCAGACAAAGCATGCTGCCCTGATGGCATGAATCTGTAAGTCTTAGAGGTTACAAGCGGGGAAGTAAGCAAAGCAGTAGCTGACTTCTCTTGCTTTGGGATTTGTTTTAGGGGATTGGAAAGTAGAGAAACAGATCTCATTATTTTAATTGTTTGAAAATAAAGCAAAACATAACAATAAAAATTAAATTAAGAGCGATTTGTTTCATTTTGGGGGAGTCCTGGGTACTACCTTAACGCAATCCAAAGAAATGACAGGAGGTAAGAAGGGGAAACAACTATCAAAAATCATGGAGAGAAGTTTAACTTAAAAACCTGCTAAACTACTTTGAATGCGATAGAATACCTGCCAAGTATTTGAACATCAATGAGCATGATAGACTGCGGACAAATGAAAGCAAATCTGACTATTCAGATTTCCTACTTTGTGTAAGTAGTCTGTATGGCATCAGTGTGGGCCCATTACCTGATGTGCCATCTGCCTGTCCTTTTTTGAGAGGTCATCCTGGTACCCCTGGTACCCGTCATATGAGTTCAACTGTTTATGACATTATGGTAGCAGTGATGGGGAGGAAGTCTCTGACAGGCAGGGTAATCAGCTTTTAACATTTTCAAAAATTGATTACAATGCAAAATTAAGAATCTTAGTGCTGACCTCCTTTGCATCAGAAAGGAGCAGATATTTGGATCTGTGGGTGAAGAGGGCTGGTGCAGGCATAGGCCTCATCTCCCTGCAATTACAGCAGATTTGCAGTTGGTCTGACAGTCCTACTGGAGGTGTGGTACAAAGCAGAGAGCGAACCAGCCCATCTATTTTAAAGGTATTTGGAGGCACAGGTGAACGAGTCATGAGGGAAGCCACATTTCTCAGTTATTGACCAGATTTTGCATGTGAGCATTCATACCCACTGTTATTATGTTCTCATTTTAATTTTATTGTCACAATCGCATTCTCAATGTTTTGTCGTGATGCCTTTATGCTTTTCTGAAATTGAGGGGAAATGACTTTGGACTGCTATGAAAATATGAGTTAGTCTCTTTCTATCATGCATTTGATTCACGTCCAGGTTGTTTTGTTCAGTTTCAGAATAGCAGGGGAAAAAACAATGCTCCAATTAATAATTTTTCAAATGTTGCATTTTACACAACACAGGTAGTTTTTTCTGAAGCTGTGACAATACCAGGAGAAATTATAAGAGAGCTGGTAAGCTGTTCTACATAAACCAGAAGCAAATAGATTCTATTTAAGATGGCATAAGTACAGAATAATATGAAGAACTCAGTAATAGGTATGAACATGCTATAGTTAACGGAAGTGGAGCATTTCACCCACCTCCAGAATTTCTTTATTTTAGACAATCCAGGGAAATATCTAATGGCCATATCTGTGGGTTGATTAAAGATGACATATTTGACTGGATCTTTAGGTCATCCACTTACTCTAGTCACAAAGGCTAATGCCAAAAATCACTCATGATGGATGCTGAAAGAGGAACCTATTTCGATCACAGTCCTAGATTTGTTCTGTGTGGAGGCACCTCACATAGACATATATGGATAAACAGACACACTGGGCCAAAACTAACAAGACTTTTTTTGGTTAGCTTTCAGCCTTGCTCACACCATTTCTCTCTCCTCATCCCTCCACAGTCAGGTCTACTGCCATGTGCAGTGCAGGTCATGAGCAGAATGTGTTCACACTTCATGTTCACACTCATCCACATGGCTCTCGCTAGTGTATGCCAGCATGGCTGTCTTGAATGGTATCATCTGGCACCTCATGAGATACATGCTGGAGGTCTCTCAGAGACCTGCAACTCTGTCCTGCCACTTGGACTACAGCAGCAGAACAGTCAAGTTACCAAAACTGTTGCATAATTGTGTATTAATTACATGATTCAGGATGCTGAATAAGCCTCCTAAGAAGGAGATGCAGTAAATCAGCAATATATTCTGTGATGTCCAGTTTCGTTTCTTACTTTCTTCCTTTCCTTGCATTGCTTTCCATTCTCTTCCCTCTGCAATCTCATCATAAAGAGCTCACTGCAGGGTGATGGATTGAAATAGGCATGTATGTTCACAGCCCTTTAAGCTTTCCTTTGCAACTGCAGTTCTTAAGATGCCACGCAAATGCAAAAAATTAACTCCTGATGATCCAGCTTCCTTCACCAGATAATGTTTATCAAATACATGAAAATTATTTGCATAATATACTGGTACTGAATGCAACGCTGTCTATACAGCCATGTCTTGTAAAAGACAAGTTATGCCCTGGTATGAAGGGTAAAAATAAAGGGTAAACCACTTTATTTTTTGAGGGAGCTAATTATTTATTGTGTTTTGTGATGTCATTACTAACATGGGGAACATTCTCATCCATTGCCTCTTCATTTTTGCAACTCATCATCAAACATATAGAAAGAGTTTGCTGTAGCCAAAGTGGAGATAGACCTCTTTTTTTTTTTTTTTTTTTGGCTTTCTTGCCTTTATGAGCAGAAGGCTGACTTCTTACATTAAGGCATAACTTAGCTTTGGACAGCAACCTGAGTGTCACCAGATCTTACAGACTTGGGAAATGGTCCACAGAGGCACAGATTAATAAAAATTGCGTTGGTAGATTTTCAACAATGTTTCCTACCTGTTATTTTAAACATGAAATCTAGCTCTTTTTTAAACCTTATGCCTTAAGTAGAAAACATTGAAGAAAAAAGAACATAGCTCCAAATTATTCAACAGTTTCTAAAGCAGTAAAAATAACTAGACCAAATTTAGCTACCACTAAGAATAATAAGATTTTGAATTAATTGCCTACCTTCTTATAGTTATTTTGTATATACTGCATGAAAATTAGAAAGGGTGGTGTTGATACCTACAATCCATAACTAATATAGTAACATTCAGAAAAACAAAAAATCAGATGTACTGTTATACAATTCACTCAGCTGCATTTTCCATCTGAGCAAGTAATATGACAGCTGGATAAAGCAGTTTGTGCCTCAGTAGAATAAATGAAAAGCTAAAATTGCATTCACAAGGAAAAAGGCATTGGGGGTAGGCACATGAGTGCACGTGTACACATACAGACACGCACATGTATCACATATATTACATTATTATTGAAGGAATGAGACAAAATTGCAAACCTGTCTTGAAGAGCAGCATCTAACTGGGTTAAGATATTTGATCTGGCTTTGCTGTCTTTATCATAAGGCAACACGGTTAAAGACCTGTTAAGGCACTGACTCCTGGCTTAATGAGATCTGTCTTCTAGGAGCAAGCCCAAAACACCATCTGGCTGGCTCTCAGCAGTGTAGAAAAAGTCAGCCATGGTAGCAGAGGAAACAGAAGATTGAATTTAAAGAGTTGAGACAGAGCAGAACAGATGAAAAGACATCAGTGTTGCAGATGAATGTATCAGTAGGATACTGACTGCAAATTCAAGTATTCTGCCAAGTACTTTCAGAGAAATAATGAAAAAATTAAATAATAGTATTCCAGCAGACAGACACTGTAGTCACATTCCTATTTGAATGAAATAAAGATTTTTAACCAAATCATTGAAAACAACCCTCAGTAGCTCAACTGCTCTGGAAACAACTATTTTTGTTTGCTATTCCTAGCAGCCTCTGGCAGGTCAGTGCAGCAAATGCTGAGTTCTGGCTGCCCTGCACAGAACCTTGCTTTCCAGTACACATTCCACTGATAAAGGCTTCAATGTTGAAATGAAAGTCATTAGATGGAAGTTAAGAGCTCATCGGTGGCTTATCTCCACAGTTTTCCTTCTGCTCAGGAAAAGGGATTATAAAGTGTCAATATTTATGTACTACAAAATTGAACTTCTGTTATTTAAACTAGACAAAGGAGAATAAAAAAATACTGCTGTACACTGTGGTGGAGATAAAGGAGAAGGGTGAGAATATGAAAAATGATTGTATATTTTTCCAGTTTTGTGGGTTTTAGAACAGGTATTGCTACAAGTCTGTGCAAGGCTTCACTGGTGCCCAGACCAGTTAGAGCAGCCCAGCGCTCCCAGGAGATGGCAGAGCCCCAGGCTCACAAGCAGTCACATCCCTACACCAGAACGCCCTAGCAAACGCAAATAGCCCCAGGCTTGCTCGGACAATGGCACAAGTGGATTTGTGCCTTTTCTGGGGAGAAGCCACAGAAATGAGCCACACTGGAAGGCAGAATTAACAAGAATGTGTGAAATCTGATGATGTTTCCACTTCTGTAGTAAAGAAACTTTCGCAATTCCTGAAATGCTTTTATCTTGGTGACCAATGCAGCAATTTGTAATGTGGAGCACCTAGCCAGTATGTTTAAGGAAGGAAGTGTTGGTTTATGGTTAAAGGCACTGGACTAACTTTCCATTTCTAGCTCTACTAAAGACTTCCTGTGTGACCCTAAGCAGGAATTTTACTCCTCCAGTAGGAGGAGTAAATACCAGAAGCAGAGCTTCATGAAAGGCAATGTAAATGGAGTCATCAGCTATTTATATTAACCCAGAATATTAGGTCAGTGATTTTATACAAAAAAAGGGAGAAACAATCACTATTTTTCTTGTTTGAAACTAGGAAAGTTTTGACAGGAACTACTTTCCAAATTAATGGAATTGCTCCTTTCTCTTGCATTTGCTTTTTTTTTTCCCCAGGGGAAGAGAAACTGCTTTCTCACACAGTCTGCACTAGTTTACTTCCTACGATGAGCTTACTTAGTAGTTGGAAGTGGAGAAAAAGAACTGTTTTTCTTTTCAGTTCAATGTGAAAAATATCAGAGAAAACTGCTGATGTATGTAACCCATATACTGCAGTTGTTACTCAAGCTACTGCTTCACATTATAGAATGCACTTGAACTCATTGAGCCATATGAAGCAAATTTTTAAAATGCCAAATCTGTACTACAGGATCGTCCCTGGAGACAGAGGGGATGACATTTGTGCTGCTGTGCTACTGTTATCTGCCTAGGAAGAGGAATATATCCAGCATCACATTTAGACTGATAAATACAACGATAACAGGAAAAAAAATTCCTTAAGCATTGATAGCATGTATTTACTGTTCCAAACCCATCATGGCTGTCATGTCACATAAAGGAAGCAGAAACAGAAGAGTTGCAGGGAATAGGTTATGTAAGAGGATTAGACAAATGAAAGTCTGGCATCCAACTATGTCCTTCAGGAGCACAAATTGTGTCCTTATCCACAGGATTCTTCCCCCCCTTAAATACATACTGTATCACCTACAGCTATGGTAAAAGCCACCTGTACGCAAGGATAAATCACAGCAGTCCCAGGCTCTGCAGCACAAATCACAGTGGATTTCTTGAAGTAAATCTGCAAATAAAAGAGGACTGTGCTCACGTTTCTCCTTCCTGGCATTTACAAAAAACAATAGCACAAATATGAACATCTCATGTTTGAAACAGAAAATCACTCAGCTGATGGAGGGTCTGGGAACTAATAAAGCAGGAAAACTACTAAATTTAAATGAGTAGAGCTTCAGTGGCATTAGTGTGATAATTTCACCTAACAGAGGCTATTCTAGAGATACCTAATAGCAGATCTCTGCTTAGGGGGATATGCTAAGGTTTCCATTATCCACCACATTTTTTCAGGGGTCAGCAGTTTCAGGCAGAGATTTGCCTTGGATACTTTCAGGTCAGAGGGTATTTTTGTTAGTCAGAAGTTAGAAAATGCAAAGGACCAGCAACCTTTGCCAACATGTGGTTCAAAAACACAACCAACCAACCTTGGTTAAAATTCTATACAGGTATTAATAGTAGTAAGCACTTTGACAGTAATTTCCTCTGTCCAAAATATAAAATTATTTCACAAAGATTAAGGACAACATTTTCAAAAGCTTATCTGAAGGTAAATAATCAGGTGTGGTGCGTAAACCTTGTTAAAGCAACTTTTTCTACTTTTTTTTTTTTTTATCCCCTGAATGGCACAGAAACCTGGGTAAAGGAAGGTTGAGGTGTTTGGTCCCCACCACCACCCTCGAGTTGATAATTCCTCTGCATGGTGATTTGTAGTGGCAGGTTTACAGCCTTCTCAGTCAGCTCCATCGAACACTGGAATCCTGTGGCTGGGCAGCTTACTTTCTTGTCTTGAGCTGAAATGTGTTGTCTAGCAACAGACAGCTCTCTTTGCCACACTAGAAGAAATACGACACTTATCTCACCTGTTGTCTGTTCTCAATTTTTCTACCTGCCAAAAAGAAAAAAAAATTGGCTAAGTGCAGGGAAGTTTAGTGGAGAGTGCTTTATGTACTGAATCACAGACACTGATGCAAGAATTTTAGCTCTGTTGAGACTACACACTCATGCAGTAACAATGTAGGTCAATCCGAATGAAATGCTTTTTTACCAGAAGATGAAACCTTAGAAGGCAGTAGTTTGTGACATAATTTAAACAAAACCCTTTTCCTCCTATAATAAGGGTTTCTCTTCAGGAGTGATACAAGTTTTGGTGGTAGTTATCCAGGGTAGGAACATATGGACCACGTGGCTGTCCAAGAAAAACCTTGTGATGGCAGCTACACAGGCAGCAGAAACTGTCTCCATACAGAATGAATGCACCCCCCCATACACACCTGCACACCCACTCCGCTCCAGATTTTAAAGCACAATCAAAATATTACAGATGTTTCTGTGTTCTGAGAAACTCAAGTTTACACACTATGGTTAAAGAGGTATCTTTTAAAATATGGTTATAAATTATTATACTTTGCAACAATTCTTTGTGGTTGACAAAATAATATTATGTTATTTCCAGATCTGACAAAAATGTCTCCTACATTACTGAGTGCAGCATAAGGAGAACTGTGATGAGAAGTCTGCCCTCTGACACAGTGGTAACAGTAACCACAATTCAATATTTCCTCAGGCCAGCAAGTGAAATAAATGACCATTTAAATGTAATACCTAATGGAGACTTGTCAGTAAAAGAAAACCACTATGCAGGCTAGCATGACTGCTAATCCTTTCTCAAGCCTAGGGCAGCAGTGAGCATAAATCATCCCTAAAATGCTTTGGCATATGTTTGCCAGATAACTGAAAGATCACGTGTAATATCAGCTTCTTCTAACCTCATTGCTTCCCCCCCTTAATGAGCAACAAAAGAAAAAGGCTAAGATAACATTTAGAATATAATCACTTCTTAAAATGTAGATTAGAAATGAAAAATGAAAAAACCCCACTGATTCCAGGATTTGTTTTACAACTTAAAAATTAAAAATAAATTTTCCCTGTCTTCAGAACTCAATGCAGATCTTTTTAGGCCCCTATCCAGCAAATTGGTTGTTACATGAAATTGAAAGGCAAATTCAATGTCTAAGTGTTTTACAGGACTGCGTATTCAGGATTTATGATTTTAATTAAATCTGTAAGCTCCTCATTTCAAATACTCTTGAATTTGGGTACTATGCATATATAGTAGACTTAATATATGTTTTTGACATCTGTATCTTTTTTAGCATCACAGTGGCTCTTCTTCATAAGCTGCATATGTGGCAGTAGATGCCTAATCTGATAAGAGTTCAAATATTACTTAGGTAAGGACAATTCTGTCCTTGTTTGCAACTGTATAACTCTGAAGTGTTTTTGTTTACTCTGATAGTCCTTAAATGCTAATTTAAAAATCTTTCTCTAAGCACAGCTGCTGTCTCAACAAATACAGTAGCATGACTAGTTTATGTATAAAAATATCCCATAGTGATAGTGAAAGAGCAAAAAATTAACAGTGTAAAAAAGGGCTGAGCAAGATTTTCAAATGTCAGCTCTGGACTTGATTTAATGAATTTCAGTGAAATAATGGGTTCAGAAGTCTAGTGTATTCATGGGAAACATCCCTGGAGTATAATGCTGGCAGAATACATAAATGAGTCTTTTCTACACTCTCCTAGCTTCCATCACAAATACATGCCAGGAGCACACCAAGCTATTATAAAAGGGTATATTTGTTTAAGTGCTCTTCCAGCTCTGGCTGCTCTGAGCCTTGCCCTGGGTAGCATTTTCTTCTGATAGTCTAAATTAAATGTAAAATAAGGCAGACCTATGCATAAGCCCAACATTTGAAATATCTTTGTCCCTATGCCTTGCTCAAGAGAGTCAGGTCAGCCTGGGGAACTTATTTATTTCCTTAATATATCATGCACCTGAAGCTTGATAAAAGGGTAACTAGAGGTATGATAGATAAAAGCACATGCTACTTTACACGGAACTAAATACTAAAATGCTGACCATGAATTTCTTTGAAATTCTGTATTTCTATCCAAGATGTTTACGCTTTAATGCAATACTGTCATAAGGAGAAAGACAACATCCACACTAAATAAAAGAAGCCAAATATGAAGCATCCATCCACGCTAAGTGGCAAGGTGCCCACTGACACAACATTCAGTTTGCACAGCTAACTGTCCTAGAGAGCAAATAAGAAACATATGCATTTTCATGGAGCTCCTGGCTGAACCTTCATCCAGAAGAGCAAGCCTTAAAGTAAATAAGCAAAGACAAATTAAACAGAAGAAAAAAAATATTTCTTTGGCTTGAAACCAAATTCATGCAAAAGCCAAGAACAGCTTGAGAACCAATTTCATCCTAATAGCAAATGTTAGTAAAGCATGATTTTTATAAAGGATTTTCAGTAAGGGTACTTCTATATGAAACAGGGAGCCAAAGGAACCTTGGTAGATATAGTAGATATACGGATGTAAATAGGAACTGTTTAATAATTATGTAGCTTATAGTGAAGTTAAAGAAATTTCAATAGAGGTGGACATGTCCCAAGTGATGCTTAACGTTTGCATTGTCGGCCCAAGGGGATGAGAAGTGATGCCTAACGTTTGCATTGTTGAGGCTGGCTGGGACAGGAGATAGTCCTTGATAAGAAACAGCAGTCGACCCCAAGAACCAGCCAAGACCAGCCTTGTGACTTTTTAAAACTAATTTTAATATGAAGCAGGGACAGGTCATGCCTAATGTGTAGGCGTATTGTGAAACTCCACGTATATGTAACACTTGACTGTATAAATTTGAAGCGAACTGCCGAGTCAGGCGCACACGACTTTGGTGGGACTACCCCCCGTGCTGCCCAACGCTGAATAAACATACCTACTTTACAATCTCACCGATTGTGGAGTCTGTTTCTGCATGTCATATATTGTGGAGTCTGTTTCTGCACGTCATATATACCTTAATGGGTTTGTAACATAAATATTATTTATCCCCATTTCACAGACAATGCAAATGGAAGTCATTAAATTGCTTGTCCCAGGACATATGGGATTAAAATAGCTTTGTTCTAATCCTTTCTCTCCAAGGCTGCCATACTAGCTGTCTGCATGCTTTAGCTTACAAAGTTCTGGTCAGAACTAAGATATTCTGTCTCCTGGGCATTACTGAAAATTTGATAAGTTTCTATGTTGAATTCCCTATTTTTTATTAAAGGCAATTTATGTCAGGAGTCTATTACCATGCCAGCTACTGCAGGCAGCTGTAAACCACCCATATGGCACATGAGAATAATCATCCTGATGATACATATTCAGTGCATTTCACTGAGTCCTCTGGAAATCAGATGCACTTCAGGAGTAAATTAGGAGGCAAGAGCAATATGGGAACACAGCTATCTGATGCAGTATCCTGCCTTAAATCTTTGCAGGAGCAGTAAAGCATAAGGAGATGATAAGCCAATTGCTAGTATCTTCTGTGTGACCCTTCCCTCCTTTGCAAATCACCCTGCAGTCATTGAGAGGAAGGAACAGAAGGAGTACATCCCTCATGAAGGACAGACCAGGTTCACTTTTAAAAACACAGGCAACTTGGCTTCTGTTTTACCCAAGATGGGCTTATTTGAAAGTCTGGTTACTACGTGAAGAAACGGTTAAAAGTTTCTGGCAGTTGCATCAGTTAAGCTGAAAATCACCCTTCCGCCCTTTTTCAGTCAATTCTAGTACAAAAGAGGAAGTACCTTCTAAAGTACTCTTTTGTCTTTTCCCTTGGCCTGAACGTTAAGCACCTGTTGAAATGAAGACATAACCGCTAAATACCTATTTTGCAAAGCAAACAGAAAAAATGTTACTCAACTAGAAGCTCTCTGGAAAAAATGCTGAAGTTGTTGTGCAGTAAGGCTTAATATTCTGAAGCCACAGAACGGACTGCACACCAAAAACCTCTGAAAAAGAATTCATTTCTTCTCATGCGGTTCTTGACTAATGTCCATAATTGTTCATTAGCCTACTGTTGCAGCAGTGACTTCCTCAAGGGCTCTTGACTTAGAAATACAGCAGATGGCAAGAAGATGCTCACCTGCTCTGTAGAATCAGTTAGAAACATAATATGTTGCTTCTATAAGGACTCCCTTTCAAAGAGATACAAATAATTTATAGTCACTTGTCAATCCTTTTTCAGTGCCTGCTCTACTTCTTCTAGTGGCTGCAAATTATTGCCATACAATTATTTCCTTCCCTTTCTATTCTGAGATTGCAACAAGCAAAGTGATTAAAGAACAAGAATAATTCTTGTTGGGCTAATGTCATAGCTTCAGAGTGGGTGTTTGATTCATAAACCTCATTTTATGTGTTAAGCAAAGGCATCCATTATAGTTGCTAGAGTTGTTTGCTGGGAAAGCATTTTGAAGTTCAGAATAAACTTCCTTGCAGAGAATCAAAGGTGGTCCTAGCAGATAATTAATCATAATTTTTTTTCCTCAGATATCTGAATATTTAAAATGCTAATGTCTGTTATACTAAACAATTCTTGAAAAAAACCCAGTATAGAAAAAGGTAATTCATTTAACAGGAATGAGTTTTCACTTGAATCAATGAAAATGTAGGAAATATCAGAATTAGGTTATTTGTTGTATATTCACTGTGATACTGTCTTTAACTGCATGACCAGATTTACTTATGCACATAGAAAAAATGCTGGAAAACAACAGAGGTACTTTTATTTAGAGTGGTGGTAACACAGCTATTTGGTGCTTACATGGATCTTTCTTTTCTTTGAAGAGTGGAGGAGCTCTTAGAATCATAAAATCACAGAATATCCTGAGCTGGAAGGGACCCACGAGGATCACTGAGTCCAGTTTCTGACTCCACACAGGGCAACCTAAAAATTAAACCGTGTGTTGTCCAAACACGTCTTGAACACAACAGGCTTGGAACCATGACCACTTCCCTGGGGAACTTGTTTGAGTGCTTGATCACCCTCTCGGTAAAGAACTTTTTCCTAATATCCCATCTGAACTTCCCCTAAAGCAGCTTTAAGTCATTCCCTTGTGTCCTGTCACTGGACACCAGAGAGAAGAGATGAGCATCTCCCTTTCCACTCCCCCTCATGAGAAAGGTATAGGTAACAGTGAGGTCACCCCTCAGCCGCCTCTTCTCTAAGCTGGACAAACCTAGTATACTCAGCCGTTTCTCATAAGTCACGCCCTCCAGACCTTTCACCATCTTTGTTGCCCTCCTTTGGACACATTCTAATATTTTTATATCCTCCTTACATCATGGAGCTGAGAACTGCACACAGTACTTGAGGTGAGGCCACACCAACAGTGGGTATAGTGGGACAATCACTTTTGATCGGTTAGCTGTACTGTGCTTAATGCACCCGAGGGTAGGGCTGGCCCTTATGTGGAAATATGTTTTTTACCACTTGTCTCCACTCACCACAGGAGTTGCTGATTCTCTTTGGGGAATAAATCAAAAGTATTATAAGATACCACACCAGAAAGTGCCACTATGGTTGTTCTCAACTTCTATTCCTGCAGGCATTGTCTTTCACAGAAGTTCACAGGTTAGTCTGAAAATATCTCACCATTCATTTACAAATCAGATATAAAGTGCTTCAGGCCAAATTTTTTGTAGTGTCCAGTGGCAAAGAAGTGTAAAGCTGCCAGGAACCTGCTTCAGTGATTCTGTGGTCAGTGCCATCTTTCAGTATAAATCCAACGCTTGCAGGAGCCCAGAGACTGCTGTGAAGGCATGAGTGGTGGGCTGCTCCCAAGGGACCATTTGTCACCTGAGAGGTAGCAAAATGCAGGATTTGGCAGTTACCCTGTTATATCTTAGCACAGGTGACTTAGCTGAACGTGGTGTTAAATTTACAGCTAGCTCCCAGACTATCATATAAACCTACCCTAGAAACTTCCTGCTGTTTTCCCTCTCTCTAGTGGGGAAAATTAGGAGGAGGGACTTCTGGAGCAACAAATCAGACTGTGTTCTTGGGGGTTCCTCATACAGTTTTCCTGGTTACTCAGGAATGTAGTTTCCCCTCTACCCCCACCCATTAACAGCATCTCCCATCTCCAGAATGTTGATGCCAGATTGCAAGGCAGAGAAATGGATGCTTATATCTGGTCATTTTCCATTACTGGCGGGGGAGGGTTGAGAAAGGCAAATGAAGCAAGTAACTTCATTTTCTTCAGAGGTCAAGCACAATATTTTCCTGTGACAATTATAATGGTAGGACTGACTGACACCTACTTTGAGTAGGCATACAGTGGAAATCCTCTCAGATGCTGTGTAAGTTAAAACTAAGTAAGGATAACCATAATTTTACATCTAGCGATCTGGCAAAAGGCAGCTGAGGTCTCCTGGCAATGACAGGCATCTTTGAGACAGGACTTGGTATAAAAAATTATCCCCACATTGTGAAGAGGAATTTCTGACCAGTTTGAAGACCAGCCTTTCCACAGTTTGGGCTGTGTTGATCTATTCGATGACAGAAAGGGGGAATTTACAAGCATCTTTCAGTAATGTAGGGCCGATTTCTGCATATATAGGGCTCACTTTTCTTCTAATATTTCAGGAACATAATTAATTCTGTGGTACTTGGTGGACTGACATGTAAACTGCTGTCATTACAATGGCCTTTTAAGGAAATTTTAGTTTATGAAATCTAGTATAATAATCCTACTAATTAGTTTAATTTTATGATTGACCATAAGTAATTTCTCATTTGATTTGTTGAGAATTTATTGTGTTTTATATATTTGCTTATATATTTAGTTAATAAGCTAATGAATCTGTAAACATGTAAACATGTCTGGGCTACTTGGGCTCAGTAGGAAAGGTCACTTTATACTGGCAGTCTGTAAGTCTGTTTGTATAGATCTTCCTGTAAGTGGTCCAAAAGAGGAACATTGTTAGTTTCTGAATACACAGTCCAAAACTTTCGAGCCCATGGGTGCCTACCATTTAAAAGTTGATCACTTTTCCCTAGTAATTTGTATTCTCCAAACATTTCTAAAGACTTTCTAAAAGCCTTTTAGTGCTCTTTCTGTTGTTCTGTCCCATAATCATGATCTGGTCCCATCGGATTTCTTTAGTCACATCCTAAAAGTAGCCCTGCTAGCTTAGTGGAAGTTAATCTTACTTACTGAGGTGAGCTCATCTGCCTGCTTTTCTTTGGGAGTTAATTTATTCATTAGAAATCCAGGACACCCACTGAAGAAGGTGGGAGTTGTTACAAAAGTAACATTGGATTACGGCTTGGATACCTTATTAAAATTCAGTGAAATGATTTGCTGAAAGCAAAATATTGGAACAATACTGTTTCAAACTTGAAATAACCTCAGTGGTCCTGGGGCCCAAAGTAATGTGTTTATGTATTACATGCAGAGTAAAGCTTAGCTCTACTAATAGTGCCATGAAAAGAAAATCCTGCTAAAATTAAACAATCAAGGAAGATAGGTGAGGTGTGACTTTATGTAGTAAACAGTGATTGAGGAAAGAAAAGAAAACAGCAGGACTCTGCATGAAGAAAATTAATTCATGCTGGAGTTTCTTGCTCCTGAAGAAATTAAATTGCCCACTTCCTAATCAGCACAGCTCTCTGCCATGTCAATTCTTTACTTCATATTTCCTCTCCCATATTTAGCCTATTCTGTTCTGTATGAAAGTCCCCTAATTTATGCTTTTACTGTATTTTAAATATTTTTATTTTTCAATTATTCTACAAGAGTGTGTTTCCTTGTATTACTCTGAGGAAATCACCATACAGCTATGACCATTCCTTTTTCTTGCTTTTAAAAATATCTTAACCTTGGCCTCTGCTTTCTTTATTTCTTCTTTCTTTACTTTCCATAAAAGTGAGGTATGAGACTATGCTGCTACTGCATCAATGAAACACAATAATACTTCATATCTTTTGTGGGATAAACATATCAAGTATACTGTACACTACTTGAAGAATAAATCAAGACCACCAACTTTTAAAGTAGATATAGAACTAAAATTCAACCAAGGACAGATCTTCAAGAGTAAAGACACAAACAAATAATGAGCTAATCTAAAATACTAATTCTAAACACTCCCTGGTTTTGAGTAAGCTTGGAACTGAAAGATGAGTTCCAGATCTTAAATTAGCAACTCATTAATACACAAATACTGTGACTGGAGTTGTGGAGTATTATTTTCCCTCATCCAGCTGAGTCTTTAAATCTGGCAGTATGAGTGTCATCCATTCTTCTGAAATGGTAGCAGCAACTGCAGAGAAAATGTAAATACCCATTATATGCTGTAAAGGGAGTCTGGGATAAATCAGAGCATTTTGGAAATGGCATCAATATTAGACTACAAGCTAAAATACAAGCTTTATACTGTACACAGTTCTTTCAGTTTGCTTTGTTATTAGGTATTCTTAAAAGAAACCTGTTATACATGCAGTCAATTTCCTTGGATAAATTGTTATGATAATTATTTGTTATTCATAATCTAAACCCTCTGTTAAACAAGGCAATATTTTGGCTGACTGATATAGAAAGCAAATGAGGTGGTTTTGCAAGAACATAATTTCCCAGAATCAGGGCCCTGATTCAGGAAAGCACTTTAGCAAATGACTAAATATAAACATGCGCTTTGGTTTGTGCTTTTTTGATTAAGACCAACTTAAGCATGTACATCATAATGTATTTTGCTGAACTGGGGCTGAAGTTCTCTTTATGAGTTTTAACCTCTGTGCTGTTCTAAGGGTAGGAATACAACCCACAAGCAGCACAACTGGCAGATATTGTGAGGTTTCCATTACTTCAAATGGGTGTCATTTTTAGTTGATACCTTGTGAAAAGAGCTCATCAGATTTCTGTCTCTGAATATGAACCCTAGCATGATCTGGCCTTGAGCCCAGACACTAAGCTTCAGCTTAAAACCTGATTCAGATCTGACGCTGAACACCTCGTCAGCTCCTTGTTGATAATACAGTATGGAAAGTGAATTATCTTGTAGCCTGGAGAGGTGGTTCATCAGTACGAGGATGACATACATTGTAGAGTATCACTGGAACATCTTGATGTGGAAAAAAGACGAATCGGTCCTTGGGATTTCCATGCCTGCATTTATCCCTACCACTCTATTTCTTTTACCATTTTGTGGTTCTATTTTAAGGCTCAACATTGTCATTGTGACATATAACTGAAAAGATTTAAAACTACCAGTAAAATTCTGATTCTAGTGTCTAGCTGTAGCTGAAGTTTCTAGAGATTTATTCAAATTAGTGCTAATATCTATAACTTGCTAAAGTCTGCCACAGTGTTTGCAGTTTGTTTTCAAATTAATCATCTCAAGTCTTCTTTTCAGATAAGCTATTTTAAAAAATTTTCCTTAGCTAGGAGAATTGCCTTCACCATTTTTTTCTCTTTCTGCAGAAGAATAAATGAAAATTTGAATTCTAGCCCCTGCTTTCTACTTTATTCTTCTTTTGACAAGTTAGCATGTGAACACCTCCAAATCGCTGCATTCCCATTACTCATGACATGCTGAGGATAACTTCAGCTAGGGTCTCCTTCTATTCTGACAAGTAAAAATCCAAAAAGGCCAGATCATAAAATTGGTATTTAACAGAGTCACAATGAATTGACAGTGATTATGGAAGCCTTCTAGTCTCAGTTCTGTTTCCAAAGTAAGACACATGGCTCTTTCATTCACTCACTGTTGCACATTCCAAAATTTTGTATAGTATTTTGTAGCTCATGGACAAAATTCTTTACTATGTCTTTAAAACACAGATCCTGCCTGTTCTATGAGAAGGACCTTAAGCCTTTTATGGTGCTGTCTCATATTATCTCAAGTGGCAGAAGCCTTGATTCATGTTAAATGTGCTTGTGATGACCCCGCCCCAGACCCCTGCCCCAAAAGACACTTTTGGCTATATTAAGTACCTTCTTCTCTGGTGTGCCAGCCCAAATGCTCTCCTCTGGAACACAGTGCCTTTATATAAACTAATTAAAATTTCCAAACTTGTTAAGCCAGTGAGATTTATAATGCTAAGTCACTATAGTAGAGAACTTCAAGGTCTATACATGAAATGCTGCCTCTCTGTGATAAGGTAATAGATGTTGTTTTAGCTTACTTTGGCATTGTTTTTCTGTCTGCTGTGTTGTACATGCATGCATGCTTAAGTAGAGGAACACAGTGGATGAACATATATTGTCAGGCACGTATTGGAGAAGTCAGAATTTTTATGAGGTTGGCTAGCGCTACTTGCTCATTTAATTTAACAGTCCAGTGACCTGTTCACACCATTTATTTCAGGTTTAGCACCCTATCATAATTTATCTATACAGATATATATATATATCTTCTATACAGAAGAGAAATATACATTAAAAAAGAAAATCAGAGTGCCCTCAAATGTTTCACAGTGAGCCAAGTTCAAAAAATGACAAGAACACATTTAGTTTCTACATTATTTACCAAGGTTTAGATCAAGAGTATGACTATTAAATTCTGCATCGTTCCCATAATAAATGTTCATTTTACCAACTACAAAGAAATGCATGTTCCATTTCAGTAACCCAAAAATGCAATTGAACATTATCATACCATCAGTCTCTGCAGCTTAGACAGCAGCATCTTGACTTGACTTGCAACAAACATTGCTCAGAAATACTTTGAATTATCCTGTGACAAAAGTCTATGCCACTAGCTGGTTTTAACAATATGCTAGAAAAATAAGTGTGCCAGCTGCACAGATTGGAAGTTCATCAGATGTAGTGCATACAGCCTTAGGAAAAGCAGGGGAGGGAGTATCATTCTTGGGTTAATTGCAAGGTTTCTGGCTGATTAAGAAACATTATTATCCGAGGCATTTTCTCTCAGTCATGGGTCAAAGTGCAATGCTGCATATAGAAAGACATGACTACAAAGGAAGTCTCTGCTGGTGACGTATTTTAGTATAAGGATCATAAAATTTGACAGTGGATTTTTGATGCCATCTTCCATGTCTTAATAAGAGAATTTCTGAAGGCCACCTGTCTCAGATATCTCTATAACGGTCTGCAGTATCAGCAGGATGGTATCAGGCAAAAGTATAAAACAGAGAAAAATAATAATGTTTGATTTTATATAAAAACTGAGTTGTTTTCCACAAAATCTACATAACTGTAGATTACATTTGATTTTGTGAAAATATCTCACTTTGCTTTCAGTAAAACAAGCTATCTGTTCAAAAACAATGAAAAAGATAATAAAAAGATAATAACTTCATGTTTTCTATCTCCATTATAATATTTTTCACCATTTGCTTTTTGTTTCATTGAAAGCACTTCTACTTTTGAAAATTTGCTGTTGTCCCAAGGGACATTGCGATAATGTGTTATGTCCCTGAAGTGGCTGCATTTCAGTGGAGAGTAAGCAATCCCTGAATAATGCACATTACTTTCAGTCACAGGAAAGATAAAAACCAGACAATGCTATTATTACTTCTGCTTTGTCACAGGCCTATCCTGAGTGATATGTTTTTGTTGCTATAAAATAGATCTCCAGAAAACGCTTTCTTTTGTTTTGTTTTGTACATGCTCGTTCTTGAGCTAGAATGAATCATTGAAGCTGATGTTTCGTCTCAGTCATCTGATGGATTTGTTTCTTCATTACACGATTTGTTTCTTCCTGGAACCCTTCCAGGAAGTCAGAAGAAAAAATATATATTCCATTTAAAAATAATTGGGCTAATTTTACAATTGCTTGACTTAATGAATTTGGGCTGGTTTATGTTGAAGAATCTTAAAAGTCTAACTGCAAAAAAAAAAGCATTTTATCAGCGTATGCTTCACTGGCTTACTGAGCAGTTCTGGAAAATTGCACTAGCTTTGGAACAGGAAGTTGTCCAAATGTTTGGTAATTAAATTAGCCAAAAGGGCCCCAAAATCTCTTGAAGTCTTTAAGGTTAATGTACTTACTGTAAAAAAGGATTTGTTGGACTTAGTGTTCCTATAACAGCCTTGAAAACTTCCAGCAGGAGCAGCTGATGGATGTTTAGTTTCTGAGATGCAACTTTCATTACTACATTACACAACCCATATCTTTATCTTAATTAAAAGTCATCGTTGCTGTTCTTTGTGTGCCATCTAATGTTATTATGAGATACTTCATGCCATAAGTGACTGTCATGGCAAATCACAGTCTTGTTCATAATCTGAAAGTAAAGGAAGAATATCTGTGTTAATTTATTGGCTTAGTAAACAATTTTTTGTGAGACATAAGAATGTGTGAGCTTGCTAGGGAAAATTGAATCCACTACACAACTAAGAGAGCTATATAGCAATGTTTGTAGTGTAATTAAAAAATGAAAAGCATTGGCAGACTAGATTTTTGGCACAGTAAACCCTGAATGAAATTTCATCCATGACCTGTATAAAACCAAGGCTTCATATTTGTCAGTTTTTATACCTTTGATAACTAGTCTAGAAAAGGAGCAGGAGGACTGATATTTTTCTGCTGAGGACACTATAGCCTTAACATTTTTTGAATGGCACAAATTTTCTTCAGGAAAATTTGCAACATTAATGAAAAAACCTGTTGTATTTAAGTATAAGTAGAAAATTGATGTAAAATTCATTGAGCAGCCTTGTTTTTCCTTGGCAAGAAAGTAATGGTGTTGTTTAGCAACTGTACATTTTGCCTAGGAATGGCAGGCTATGCTAGTCACTACTGTCATGGCCCTGAGGGCACTGACAGGCCTGACTGTCCCTACCCAGCCCCCCTGGGGCTCCCCTCACTTGCCCATGGCCCAGAACCCCAGCTCGGCCCCTCAGGGCTGTCAGCCCCTGCCCCAGCAATGCCACAGAAGGGACCATCTCCAGCTCCCCACAGCCCTGCCCTGGTGGTCCATGGGCTGCACCAAGCTGGGCCCACCCATGGGCCCACATCCTGGTCCAGCCTCAGCTTGACCCCAGGAAGCTGGCCTATGCCCAGGCCTGGCGCTGCCCTCATGCCCCTGTCTGCCCTCCTCCTGGCTGGGGCAGTGGGACTGGCCCTGGCTGCCAGGGGAGCCCCTGGCGCTCCTGGCCTCTCAGCCTCCAGGGAGCTACCTGTCCGTGCAGTGCCCTGACAGGTGAAAACAGATATGTTGATGGTGTTTGTACTTTAATGTATCTTTCATTGTAGCAAAAAACCCAAGGAGAGTCATTTGATAAGATTAAGTTGGAACGATTTCCTCTCTGCAGCAGGTCAGAGGTGGTGAAGACGGATCCTGCCTACTGAAGGCTTCTCAGTGGTGCAAGCGGGCAGCGTTTCTGCCCTGGAGATGGGGCAGAGGGGACAGAGCTTGTCTACAGTTGCCGTGGAAGGAAAACAGTAGTCAAAAGAGGAGAAAAAGACAAGCAGTATAGCAGAAAATGGAGCTTATTTTCACTGCTGTTCCTGACGTA
Source organism: Haliaeetus leucocephalus (assembly GCF_000737465.1). NCBI lineage: Eukaryota > Metazoa > Chordata > Aves > Accipitriformes > Accipitridae > Haliaeetus > Haliaeetus leucocephalus. Next base: position 438,435 of record NW_010972621.1, read on the forward strand.
GTTTCTAGAGCACAATCAGAGCATCTGTTTCTGAGAAGGGATGCTCTCCTTCCCCTCTCATATCCACAGGGGTACCCTACCAGTCTTGACCTCGCCTTCAGCAGGAGCACTGAAGGACACCAGATGTTTTCCTACTCCAGACAATCTGCTGCCTTACTTTGCTTCTGCCCAGAGCTGCCCTGTTCTGCTGGTAAAATGTTTCAGTTTTCTCATCTTTTCAATGCATTCCCAAAAGGTCACCACAAACACATAATGTTTCTCTGTGTGGGCAGCTCTCTTCAAGTTGTGTTTGCTGAAAGCCCTGAAAAGAGGTAGTTGGCTACCGACTTGTCCTTGCTGCATAACTAGGGATGAATTATTAAAAAAGACCCACCATATATTACCAGCAGTAGCATGGCAAGACAACAAAGGTGACCTTTCCTCAAAGACCTTGCTCACACTGTCCAGGGAAGAAGTCCACAAGGCAAACAAAAATTTGACTGAATTGTGAAAGAAGCTGCAAGCCCCAAACCTCCATTACAACTGGGAAAGCGCATTATTCTGGGTTTGTCACTGCAGTGATGTGGTTGGTGTTACTGTGCTGCTACTGGGTGCAATGCCTGGAGTCCTTCATGGCCATTAGGAAGACATCTGGGCTAAGCATGTCCTGGCACGTGTATGATTCAGCTGGATAACTGAATCTAGTAACTGTGCAATGTTTTTGTTCATGCTTCATTTCTTCCTTGTGCTGCTACAGAATCCCATGTAAATAAATAATAGTGTTTTAAGTAACCCAAGAAACTTACACAGTAAAAGCTCAGATCAGCGGTTCAGTAAGGAGGGTATGAGGGAGCAGCAGGAGGGGGCTGATGTGCAAGGGCTGGGGAGCCAGGCGCTGAGAGTGGCAGCAAAACTGGCAGGGAGACAGGGCACAGCCCCACAGTGCCCAGGGCGATGGGGAGAGCAGGGAGCAGTGACAGTAGCCAGGGACAGACAGCAGGACCGACGCACACATGGTGATGAGGCAGGTCCCAGGCGAAGTTGGGAAGTCAAGTCAGTGGGTCAGGGTTGGGTGCAGGGACATTCATGGCTGGGCATGGGAGTACAGGGATATCTGCAGCATAGCTCAAGCCAGGTCCAAGCACGGACAGTCCCCCACAAGGCTTCTCCCAGCTCCTGCTCATGCAGCTCTGCTCCCAGCAACTTGGGAGCACATCTGCGTCATGTCAGAGTTGGCATGAGCATAGATGGGCAAACCCAGAGGAGAGGAGATGGATGGGTGGAAGGAGGTTGCAGAGCCTGTTGGTGCACTGGAGGCCAACAGTGAGTGCTAGTGTTTCTCCAAATGTTGTGCTTCAACAATGACTAAGGTAGTATGCAACGAGTCCATTTATGAATGCCTTAACAAGCTGATATTGAGAAGGATTACATTAGTATTTTCATAAGTGTTTGGAATTCTCCAAGACGGATTTATCAAAGGTCTGAACCTCCTGTCCAGTCTCACAATAGCAGAAGACTGGGAGTGTCAGGAACTGAAAAAGAATGTCTGAGGAATACTAGGAAGGAAATTAAAAATTAGACATAAATCATGGTAATGTTTCCATAGCATTATGTATGAACTAAATACACCATGAAGTAGGAATAGTTAATTAAATCCTCTTAGGTTAGAGCTATCTCCAATTTGTTCTTTTACAAAAACAGGCGCAGCTTTGTCAGAGTGACCTGCACTAATGTGATTCTTTTAAAGGACAGCTACTTAAAGGAAGGTGTCATATTGTGGGAGGGATTCTGCCCACCAGCTCAAAAACAGCCTCTTCTGCTCTACATATGGTCAAATGATGATTTTTTAGAGTATAAACTGTGGTAGTAATTTCATTTTGTGCCTACCTTTCTTGGTTTGACTGGCAGATACCAAAATGCTTTCCCCTTCATTTAGTTTATACCTATGACTTGAAACTTTCTACTCAGGTACAAAAAATTCTTCTGCATTTACAATACATGACCCTGGTTAATATAAAACTCTACTGGAGTGCAAGCAGAGCATATTCATTCTCAAATCCAGTAATTTTGTAATTTCTTAAAGAACCTTCTAAGAAATAGTTATGCGTTATCAGGCTTCCAAATGCTCTGCATATAATGAATATGCAAAGCACAGCCTACAGTATGTATAGGCTTCATTTTGTGTATGGAATGATATATATTGCAGAGGTGGTTTAATCAAATCTATGTGACAGACAGATAAAGCAATTGCACTCTCAAAAAAAAAAAATCTTCCTTCAAGAATCTTTGTTAATTAGCTACTTGATCTTTTTACTTACTGGTCTTCAGGTCACTATTTAAATCTTAGAGAAATTTAAACTGAAATAAACTTAGTGTCTGAATAGTTATATTCTTTATAAGCTATAATCAAGCTGTCTGCTTAAAATAAATAGTTTGCATGTAGATCTGTTTAATGTTTCACCAATATATCATTTTAATGCAGAATAGCTTCTTTGCAGGGAATTCAGTCTGTCACTGGATGTTTAAATTTTCAGTGTCTGTTGTCATGGCAACGGGAATTGACTCTGGTACCCACTGTGTTCAACATAAATTAATTTAAAGTCATAGCATCTTGAAACATTTTATTCTCTTTAAAAATCTTGGTTTTCCTTAGATTTATTGCAGTAAAAAATAGCTATACTTGACATAGCATTAAAAATGCAATGATTCTCAGGTAATTATTACTTTTACTTGCAAAATTCAATAAATTGAACTTAATAAATAATGGATGTATGGAAAATTGTTCCTCCATTTTTTGTGGAAATGTACTTTTCAAATACTATAACTGATACATTTTAACCATTCTTTACTTTGAATTCTTGTGCTTTCAGGTTACAGTTTCAGTGCTTTCAAATGTGCATGTAGACTGACCAAGTGAAATGTTAATATTAATGATTTCCTCAAATTTCCTCGTTCTTTTGCAGTTTTGTCATGCTTCCATGAAAACTGTTAACATGTCTTATGTCTAATTTTATCCTATTATCCTTTATGAAAAAAATCTGTAAAACACAGCTATGTGTATATTTAAAGGAAACAGAGCTCGTTGTGTGTGAGATCCCTTGGGATTCTCATGGTTCTGAAGAGGATTAAGAAGAGATATTAAATGCATGTAGTAAGAGAGGGAAGATTGTCCCAGCAGGCATAACAAAATTATTTTTTCTCTTGGTATTTATAAAGTCAGTCACTCACAGCCTAATCTATCCTCTTATCTGTCTAACTAAAAAGAATAGCTTATGATGTACAGAATTGTGTAGGGTTCCTCAGTGCAGGAGACTGTCAATGACTCTGTTTTGCATAACATTGTTGACATTTTAAAAAAAATCTGTAGTTTAACCTTCCTGATACAAGCAGGTCTTACATATTTCATTCCTCATGTTTTCTACAGTGCAGTACACTTCTCACAGGACTAATGCTGAAACAGTTCTTTGAAAGTGCTACATTTCTGTTTTACTTTATCTTGAAAAGATTATTTAATGATTTTATAATGCATGTGAACAAAATGCGATCCTTTCTGACAATGCAGGCATCAAAAAAATAACATTTTGAAATTACTAAAAAGAGGGTTTTTCTTGGCAATCAAAGCTTTATTTTTTATTATTTATTCTGGAAATCTTAAAAAAAATGCAAATTTGAACAACTGTATTCTAGATACTGAGTCTTACATAATGAAACACTTTGCACTGCAATAAACCGTGCTGTTCAGATTCTATTTAATTTCTGTATGGAAAATACTGATTAATAGTTAGGGTTTTAAAAATTACTGCTGAAATTCAGATGTTAATGTCTGTCGGTGTCTCTGTGCCTAGCAGTTGTAACCTTGCCTTATTGACACATACTGTAATGAGACATTTAAGAAAACAGAAATCTGCTGCAGCTCTGCATGACTCATTTGCACCAGCCGCACACATTCATTAATAACCCAGCAGAAACAACAAATCTGAATCTAAAGTTCCTGTGGGGATTTGTGTTGCAACATTTTCTACAGAAATGTTAATGGCTGCAAACTTTTCTCATTTGGATTAAATCTTCCAAACACCTCTATTTCTTAATGAGTATGCTGTCACTCATTATGTTAAATCTTCTGTAATGAGCTTCAAAGGAGAAAGGCTCAGATAGCTATTCTCATCTGTCACCAGTGGACCAATTACAGTCTTATAAATGACTTCATTCTGTAGACTGCTTGATTCAAACTACAAGTGAAATAGAATCTTCTCACTCCTGAATTACTGAAAAGGTTTTTTTCTTTTCAGTTCAGTAAGCAGTAAGTATCACAGAGTTCATAGCAAAGTTGTAGTCATAAGGGTGTGTTCTTACACAAATGTGGATTTAAGTATCACACCAATAATAAATGCCTTCCACAACATGGAATTTTATTTTAAAAGTTCACTGTGGACAGCTGATTGTTCAGCTAATGAACTCAGTTTGTTGGGTCCCTTCCCTTGATGAGAGAACCAGTTCTTTAATATTAGCCAGGTCTTGCAGTAGGCATTGATGGGTTCCCTCAAAATGCCATTTAACTTGTTATCTTTTACTTGTATTGTATTACTTTTTAAAACATCTGTCTGATCAGGGATCTTTCAGCTGATTATTCTGAGATTTTTCTTTAAACTCTTTACTAATCTTAAATTCTTTTCCCCTGTTACAAGTAGATATACAGGTGATGCCTCTTTATAAGATAGGCAGATTGTAATACTGAAACATGCCTTTCATTTCAGCTCTGATTTTACTAAATTACTATTTTAGTAGCACCAAAATTCATTTTTGAGAACATGAATGATTTATCTAACTCCTGGCAAATAGTGAGGAACTTATTACATAGCTTAGCTTAGGAGATGGTAAAAACAAATTAGTAATAAAATCTGTTGCCTGTTTGAGAACGCATACCATATGCCTCCAAAAGGACTCTTGCTATGATTTCTTTTCATAAGTGGGGAGCAGAGTCCAAGACTTTTCCAGAAATACAGAATGCTATTGCTAGGAATATATAGTAGGTTTACTTTTTGAAATGGCTGGGAAAATTTCCTTAAATAAACCATTCTGAATGACTTTGCTATTACTCTAGGAAAACCCTTCCCCAACTACACATATATATGAATGTATGCAGCTAAATCATGTAGGAGAATCAAACTTCCAATGATAATGCTCTAATTTTCGCTTCTTTGGAAAGCTAAGATTTGCCAAAGTGTAGTTCAGTGAGGGGTTTTTTTGTCTGTTTCCAGGGGCTTTATAGAGGTTTATGTGATATTTTTATGCTCTTATAAAGGAAAAAAAAAAGAAGCATGCTAATAAATCTTGGTGATTTTGCTTTAGGTCAAGATTACTGAGTTTTTTTAATATTCCTAGTTTCTCCCACTGTCACTAATAATGTTTTAGTTTTAATTACTATGTAACATCCCTTCCTTCTGATATTTGAAGCATATAGGCTTAAGTGAAAAGGACAGTCCAAATTCAGAGGTAAGACAGCCAATTTATTTGCAATAAATGAAATAGTTTGCCTGACAGCCTCTGTAACATTTCCTTAAGAAATTCTTGAAAATTGTGTCCATTTTTGCACTGATCTTTCTTGGACACTTGCTGATTATTGTTTGGTCTGGTGGCAAAGTTCATAATAAATTCTCCTTATTCCTGAACTGTATTTTTTTTTTCCCCAAGAGTTGATAAACAGTCAGAGAACTAATAATGCTTGCCACTTGCTCTGTGTTCTGACTTTTTGTGGAAAGAAAACAGAAGTGTCATCCTGAATTTAGTATGTTTCCCCTGTTAGATTGTCTGGTATGGTTACAATTTTGTGAACAGTGCAGTCAGGAATGCATTTAATGTCTCAATGAGTTAAATACTCTTAGGATAGTAGCCCAAGTTCTTTTGGATGTGATTCAGAACAAGATTTTGATCATTTCTGTGAAATTAAAAAGGCACTGTATAAAATATGGAACACCGCCCCCCCGCCCCAAACTGTACCAGTAAAATCAATAGACATAGGTAGGGGACTGGGGACTGCTTGTCTGTTTTAGAGTAACCCATGAGTTGCAGTGATACCCACCTGTGCTCATGTTTGGCTTCCTATGCATTGAGATTCAGAGACTTATTTGAACTTTCTCTCCCCTGTGTAATTAGCATTTATTTCAGGAGAATGCATTTAACTTTTTTGATTCCAGGGTTAATTTCCTCAGCTTTCTTTGAACTGAGTAGATCTGATTTTCATTTACCTCAAGAACCTTTTGAGCCAGTCTGTTAACTTATTTCCATTTTAAAGGGCTTGTGTACTGTCAGTATGATAGTGCAAGTGAGAAATCAAGGCCAGTGGGGTTTCTAGGCATCTTGTTTATATCTTTCAAAGCAATCATAAATAAGAAGGGAAAAATGTTCTTGCCAGTTATTTATTTTTGCTTTCCAAATATTGAATCTTTCTTATTTTATAAGACTTCCAGAAGAAGGCTGTAAAAATGTCTTTTGAAAGCTATTAAAAACATTCCCAGCATTTTCAAGCTGAATGTCATTCTTTAAAAAGCATCTGAGTTTATTTGGAAACAAAAAAAAATTCCAGAGTGCAGCTTTCCACTTTATTCATGTTACACATGAATTTCTGGCACTAGGAACAGTTTATGCAGTGAAAAAGGGTACAAAAAGGAAAGCCCTGTTTTGTTTTTACTTTATAAAAATAGCCTCTTACCCCTACAATTGTGATTGGTAAGTCTACTGTGTTAAAGATGCGAACCTGGGCCCACTGAAGACTGTGTAAAACTCCCACTGAATTCATTACCAGATTACATGCACTTCTTCCAAGCAGAGCTTGTTTCACATAGTTATATTTACCAGAGATCCATTCAGTTTAGCTGGAAGCATCTAAGGTAAAATAATGCTACATCACTTTCATATGGAGATTGTTCCACAGTCTTGCAAATCTTCTGGCCAGGAAATTTTTCCCAGTGAGACAGTCTATGTTTTCCTTAGAGCCACATTAAATTGTTTAACTTCCAGTTCTTTTAAGGGATTGTTTAATGCCAGGCTGTTGTCACTGACATTTACAGAAAATATGAAGCCTCAGAGATTTTTTAAGAAAGCCAAAAAGAGCTAGATACCCACTTCTTATTCCTATGCTTTGAAACAAACATTTTATTGGTAGGAACTGATCAGCAGGCCAAACTACTTCAGGCTTCTTTGTTCTAGTTCTTTGTATGCCTATGAAGAGGTATTTGTCTTCTACTTTATTGTTTGTTTTCATGGCAGTTGTGAAAATTTATTATTCAAGCAAGAAGATTTAGTAACAGAATTCATAACTAATGCCCAGATTCATGAATACCAAGATTATCTACGGATAAAATTGAGATCTTTTTTTCAGCAGAGCCATAGCAACACAAACAGCTGTTAATCATATGGAAGCATACAGACATTTAGCAAACAGTTAAATTACATAGAGAACAAACTCTGGGAACTTACTGGGACGTATTTGTAACACAATCAGGTCCCTGTTTATAGTGGAGCCTCTTAAGTGTCAGACCTACATAAATAATAAAGCAGACCCATGTGGTGTCATTTTAAATAGGTAAAGCAGATGGGGAGATGCTGTATACATCTGTGTTGCGAGGCTGTAGATCAGAGCTGCAAATAACCCTAAGAAAATGGCAAAAGCTTTTGTCAAAGTAAGGCAGTCTTTGGGACATCTTCAGGTCCAGGGTCAGAACATATTACTTCTATATGAAGAAGAAAAGCCTCTTTCTGCAACAAATAATATGGAGGAATTTCCTTCCTGTGGGCATAGTCTGGTTAGCAGTAAACAATTGCCACTATGATGTATCCATGTTCACTGATCTATTTCATTTTTTAACCACCAGCTCTAACAGACACAGTTGAAATGAAATGATATCCCAAGGATAAATGTCTATTCTTCGGAAACTTTTGCATCAAAGTGTTTATGTTCAGTAACTGTCTTGGATTCTTGGCTTCCATCCAGCAACAGGAGACTCTTATCCTGGGGACAGAATTGTATGCAAATTACATTATCCCTTAATTAAAATATTGCACGGACTCTCATTGTAAATGTGTCTGTCCTATTTTCAAGCTGAATTGCATGAATGACCCTGTAATTCTAAGTGGCAGCCTCTGCACATCAAAACGGCTATCTGATCCTCTCTTGACATATTGTCATTCACTATCACAGTGGACTCAGTCCTGGTTTTACCAAAAGCAATGGAAATACTTCTACCAACTTTACAAGGAAAAGTACCAAATCCAATATATATGAACTGAATTGTCTGTTCAAATAGAGTGATGATGTTTTGCACCTGTTTTTTATTTTTATATTGCTTTCAATAATACAGAGTATCTTGCCAGAAGAA
>NW_010972621.1:446798-448791 GCF_000737465.1 Haliaeetus leucocephalus
AAGAATAACAATGTATTGATCTCGCTCATCTGGATAGAACAAAAGTGTTGCATTCTGCCAACTATTTGATTAAAAGAATTACAATTAGCTTTTCTGTTTCCATTGGGACTTCAACTGACAGTTATGTTCTTGTCATGTTAAACAAACCAGGTAACACAATATTTATTACAGATTCAGTGATATGGGAGATAGCATGATCTAAGTAACTGCATCATTTGCTTTGACCCACTAGTTAAAAATGGTCTTTATTTGTAATATAAATTTTCCTACTTGTTCTAAATCTAATGCTAGTTATACAAGGTGTTACCATCCAAGATCAAGGGAAAATATTTTCAATCAGAAAAAGCACTTACATAATCTTTAACACAGATTAACTTCAGAATAGACACACAGCTGAAGAGGTGTTTTCCCATTCAAAAATTAGGTATAAATGTCAGGCATTAATTTCCCTCTCTTGTTCTGTCTCTGTTTCCCACTTAGAATCTTGTTACTTGCTGAAAGAAATGTAAATTCCAGTGGTGAAATGCTGCAGTTATATCTCTCCAAAGATTTAAGCAATTTTGAGAAATACATTTGCTTACTCATGCAGAGATACTTCTAAGTGCACTAATAGTCAGTAAATAAATGTAATTGAGTGTTGTTGTTTAGTATATAAGGCTGTCTAAGTATAGAAAATGTGTGCATTAGTTCAACTGAAAATGACACAGTTAAGCCACAGGCATCAGAAGCCTCCTGAATCTTCTGTCAATCTGACTTTTATTCTTTTCCCCTAATTCTCATGCTAAGCCTTTTGTTTCTCAGTAGATATCCAAAGAATCAGCCACAAATATTCTTTTCTTGCAGCATGAGCCATTGCATCCTCTTATCCAGGATACCAATTTTGAGGGCTGCTTCTGAGATACTGTGCAGCAGATAGACCTATTACTTGAAGCCTCTCCTGTGCTTAATCTGTAATAACCAATACAAGGGGTGGCACTGGATTTCAGAACTACAGGCTTCTCAAACTGGAGCCAGCTTGCAGCAACCAGTACTGTCCAAAGGTTTAACCAGAGATTAAACAAAGCTCTCTTATGCCCATAATAACAATAACAAAGAATCTTCATAAAAATTATACCTGTAAACAATGGAAGCATCTAAAAGGGGCCTGGGGCAATTCTTGGCAGTTCCTGGTTTTGTCTACAAAGATGTATGTCACTGAAGAGCTCTCAGATTCTGGCTGTTAACAGTCCAAGTCTTTCACTTCTATATCGCTACAATAATACTGACTTCAAGCGAGATATTCTCATTTTTCATTAATGCAGTTGACTGGACAAAGAAACCAGAATCACCGTGCCACACAGCTAAGGAGAAGTAGAGCACCCTGATATTGTATGATTATAATAGCTCTAGCAGTTGTAAAGGATATTAAAGGAGATGATGTAGCCTGTTCCAAAAATGGCTAACGCAGCGTATAATGTCCAGACATCTGCTTTCAGATGCCTGATTTATTAACAACAGCAACCCTTTCCCTCCCCAAAACCCCTGTTCTTTCAAGTTTGTAAAGATATTTCTAGGGGACTTCCCTTATTACTTCCTTTTATAATGGGAGTAATGATTCCACATATTACTTCTGTGTTACAGATTAGAGTTTCTCCATTTCTGTTTTATCTTTGTAGGCTGAGTAAAGACCAAACCTGTCATGGATGGTCAGTCCCTGCTAACATTTTGCAACAGTTTGGACAATAAAATTTGAGTGTTATATGTGGGCAATCCCAAGTCTTGAAGTTTCGATAAACTCTGAAATACCAGTACAGTTATTTAAACCAACTGAAATAGTTTCTGTTGCTTAGAGACTCCTCTTATTTCTCCTTTCTTTGTTAGCGTTTCCTTCCTTCTCCTTGACTTCTAACAGTCATGCTTACATCAAGATTTCTGCTTTCCTAATTGTGAGAGACTGAAAGAGTTAATGTCTCAAACATTGTGGTGGGCCAAGTTCTGCTTAAAGACAAACCCT